>NW_022989755.1:4176302-4236254 GCF_902827175.1 Gymnodraco acuticeps | reverse complement strand
ACCAGTCTCTGGGGCTGGGACTTCAGCCCTGTTTTGGGGTCTTGCATCTCCAGCAGCACCTTCTCCGACTGCAAATTAATATGATTTTATCATTATAGGGGTGAGAGGATGTTACTACGACAACTGATTGTGAGTTGAGGGGGAAGGGGTCACCATGCCAACAGGTTGCTTTGACAACAGGTTGTGGGGGCAGCTGTTATGAGGAGAAAAATAGTACAGTAAATGCTGGAATTTGTGGGTAAAAAAGCAGGTTGGACGTGTTTCCGGCCTTTTAACACGATCAGTTTCGGCCCTTTGATAGTGTATTGATATACAATATATAGCGTTTTTATGGGAGCATTCTATTTATCAACATGATCGATGGTGGGAAATGTTGACGCTGTTACTGACAACCACTTACTGTTTTTTTTGTTAAACAAAATGCTCACATTGTTTATGTGTTTAAGTTAGCGGATGTTTACATGTTTTGAAGATGCACCTATATTGATAGGGGAAATTCCGTTTTCCACTCTTTTTTTATTTTTGGATGACATAAACAGTACAAGGCGAATACACACCTGCTTTGGAATACTGGTATAGTTGCTCAAATGCCTAATACAGAGCAATCGGGATTCCGGTGCCTTGCTTAAGGGCACCTCGGCAGTGCCCAGGAGGTAAACTGGCCCCTCTCCAGCTATCAGACCACACTCCAGATGTATTTGTTCTGCTTGCGACTTGAAGTGGCGACCCATGGTTACGAAGCCAAGTCCCTACAGCCGCGCACTTACATGATTGTTATAAAATCATCATTAATTAGTAATCATCAAAACTCAGGCTGTTCAAACCGGGAAACAAAAGAAAGAAATGCAACATTAAAACAATAGCCTACTTCTAATATTGAACATGTGAATTGTTTTCACATCTGAATCTGTACAGGGCAGACGTAGGAAATGTAAATGTCCGTCCCTTTGGCACCGGTCTAGGACAAAATGAAGGCGATAATGATTATCATCTTCATAATCATCAACCCTGTTAACCTGTTTTCAGTTCAATAAAAGATTCAGAAAAATGGGATCTAATTGCCTCTCAGTCATTTAAAACTGAGTGGCAAATTGTCCTCCCTGAGATACTAAAGCTTGCTTGTAACTAATGCCTCTTATCACTCAACCTTGCTATTACAAAAACGACATTACAATTTAGTCAGAACCTTTTACGCTGCAATTAAACAAGAGGAGCAGTGAGATGAGAGGCTTGTTTATGCCCTGATCGAATGGCTTTTGTTTGCCGTGTGTGGGAGGTTTGCGATGAGTCACTGCCCTCTAAACAATTTGTTTAAGTTATCATATCATCTGATCCCAAAGCTCCCACCGCTCTCATGAGAGCTGGAAAGCAAGAAATCATGCAGTACATTAATGTAATTTGTATGAGAGTGTGTCTGTGTGTGTGTCAGCGTAGGAGGCTGACTCCCGGGCCTGTTTGAAGTGGCTCAGTGCTTTGAAGTCATCCTGGAGAGGCTATAAGCCGCAGCCTGAGCCGGACCAAAGTGGGCTTTCATGGACTAAAAGCACAAAGTTCTCGCTGAAATTAGTTAGCATTCCCCTGGAGAGCAGGACATTGTGAGTGCTGCATCTGGGATCAATAGACTAAGATCATATTCTAGTGAAAGAGCTTTTGTCTTAATTATTTCCTAGACTCTTTTCCGAATACCAAAAAGTGAAGTTACTGTGCTTAATATGCAGCTTCTAACGTGGATACAATGTGAGATGATGAATGGATCCAGGCTCTGGCCACACTGTTGTTGTCCAATTCATGGATTAACTCCTCTCCAGCGGGTGGTTGGTGTAGATAAAGCACTGACACTTATCCAGGCTTAATGCTTATTAAAATGAGTGACCTTATCACTGTGAAAAGGTTGCAACAAAACACAGTGTAACATTTAGTGTGTGTGATACACCGCTGAAACCTAGATGACATTTGTTTATTTTGATGTCTTGTCATTCTGCTGCATGCACTTTTTAATGCTTAGTTATTTTTACATGTTTTTCCCACTTAATCTGAACAATTGGATTATGACAATTCAGATGTACATGCATAATAAAAACATGGCATATTTGATGTTTGTTACATTTTCTCGAAGCATGCCGAATGGCACCTGTAAGATTCCTGTAAGGACCTGTGGAGAATACAGATAGTTTTCTAGTCTAACGCAGTTTATAAAAGAAAATGCCAATACAGTCAGGGTTAATGAGGATACATACTGCATCCCAAATATTACGTTGAAGAATTAATTTGGGGGACCTATGTATAGGTGCATTTGCAGGTATATTCTACAAGACTGAACAGGGCTGTGTTCATCATCTTTGAAGTAAAATGGATAGCCTACCTTCTTGAGAGAAGCCATACGTGGTCGGTATCTCTGGCCATGGTCCTGGAGAGTGTTTCTAATGGTCATGGTGTCAGATGGTCACTCCTCCACAAACATATACAATGCTACTGTCGTTTGTGCGACCTGTGTCGTGTGGGGATGCTGGAGAGGGGAAGTGAAATGACAGAGACTGATGCTGCCTTCAAGTGTTCCCCAAAAGCACCTGCTCAGAAGGTTGAGAATTATAAATGGTTTTTTTCGCAATAAAGTGGAAGTTGAGATAAGTTTCTGTTCCTTATATGACATTTATTCGGTGGCAGTCACCTCATGAATGCGCCAAAGACTCTACACACTCACTACTGATAGAAAATCGAGGGATTTCCAGTATGTATTTTCTATTTTTTGACCACTTGACGTGCGTTCAAGCACTACCTCTCATATTTCCAACAGTCTTTAAAGGCAGCATACCAAAGCGAGGGGAATCAACCAATCAGAGCACTGCTTTTCTATTAGGTGTGCAATTACCAATATTCACCAGCAGATGACGACATGGCACCACCAGTGTTTTACAAATCTAGCGTTTTACAAAGTAAACTCGTGTATTTTTGATTATCCGAACACTTAAACTCACTCAAACACCATACACAGCGTCTAAGTTGAGTTTCACATGTCTATATAGTAGAGCGTTTTAATGATAAACTCTGTGATAGTGTCGTTAAATCCGCTAAAGCTAGTTATTCATAGACCTACTTTAAATGACTTATTCCTACTTTAACCTCATGTAGTTATATTTGTGCGGGCCAACACGTTCTTTAAATAAAATGTCTTATTTGTGTGAGTAAAGAACACACATAGCACTGCATAAAGAGATTTAAGATTGGTGGTAAACTGTCAGCAGTACTACTTCCTGAGTTTAGGGAAGGGGCTTGGTCCCGTGCCTGCGCCCCGCGAACGCGCATCAAATTAGCATCGATGAAGTTTGTGCGAACATGGCGGATTTCCTGCCGACCAGGTCCGTGTTAAAAGTTTGTCTACCCGTCTGCCTGCTGAACGGGGGCGAGGTTGATCAGCTTCGAAAGTCCAAGGAGATCGATAGATGTCTCTCCCGGGAGAAAACGTACGTGAAGCGGCTGGTGAAGATCCTGCTGCTCGGCGCTGGCGAGAGCGGCAAGTCGACTTTCCTCAAACAAATGCGGATCATCCACGGCCAGGACTTCGACCATCAAGCCCAGGAGGAGTTCAGAGCCACAATTTACAGCAATGTTATCAAAGGTAACCTCACTGCTAACCAAAGGTGCATCAGGTGGCGAGATAAGCCGTGTTTCTGCAACTAAAGGCGGTTAAAATGGATGGGAAAGTTTCCACATCTGTTTAGCAGCGCTTGGTGAGAGGACATAAACAGTCTACATCTGCTGTCGGCACACCCATGATCCATTTTTCTGAATAAATATCACGGTTTTTGAAGGAGTGTATAGCCGTGTAGCTACAACACAGTTAATTGTGTTTATCATAGCTTATACTCGCCAACAGTTTCAAATAGCCATCGGCAAGTTTTGTTGCTCAACAACTAACATGGATGTAGCTAATGGAGGGTAGAACCCACCAATGTGCTGTAAGGTGTTCCTGTTTTTCCACTCTTATGTATGTACAGGGAGTATTCTAAATAACAGGGACAACTTGCAATGCTAATGAATTCAGTGTAAACAAAACGACCTAAAATGCAGTTCTATAAGTAAATACCGCCCTGACTGTTTTAAAAACAATGTTATAAAACGTTAGGTTAAAAAACGTTTCACCCTTTGCAAAATGAAGTATTGCCTTAACTAGGACTTAACAATGTATCAACATTCTATTAAACACAATGCAATGTTTAAGGCAGAAAATGTCAAAATATTGTTTGTATTTGTATTATTATTGTGCTACAGAGACGTGCCAGCCTTCAATAGGTATTCTTAACTTAGAACACATATTAGTTTGGTACTAATCTCGTAAAAACAATCATTAGATCTTTTTTTAAAACATTTTTGATAGTAACTAAAAATAATTGTGCAAAGACGACAACTTCCTCCAATCATTTCAATTGAATACTGAAATATTAGTAAAACAAATCTTAAGTATTTTTGTTTTGAATACAAATGTAATGTTTATATAAAAATCCTTTGCATGTTTAATGGATTAATTATTATTACTGTCACAGTTTCAAATACTGGGAAATCTGCATAAATAATTCTGTTTCCCCTTTTTTTTTTTACATTCTGCTAAATTACTCTCGTCAGACAAGACACGTTTTTAAGACACCTGTTATTTCTGTTCACCTGCCCTACTAGTCTCTCTTCCACTTTAGGTTTCATTCACATGTGGCCTGGTACATTCTAACATAGGGGCCTCTCTTCACTTCCTCTCCAGGTATACGTGTGTTGGTGGACGCCCGCGAGAAGCTGCACATCCCGTGGGGTGACACTGACAACCAGAAGCATGGAGACAGTGTGATGGCATTCGACACCCGGTCGGCCAAGATGGCCATCGGTCAGCTGGAGACGTCCGTCTTCTTGCGGTACTTGCCAGCCATCAAAGCTCTGTGGGCCGACTCGGGTATACAGTACGCCTATGATCGTCGTAGGGAGTTTCAGCTGGTAGGTGACACGCTGATGTAGCTTTGCTGAAACGTAGCCATGGTCTGCATTTTGTATTTAATGTGGCTTTTACCAAGGCTGTGGTGGGAATAGAAAGTGAAACTGGTTTTCTTTTTTATTCATCCTCCCTTTCCTCTCTCCCTGAGTAGTACTTGCTCTGCTTCTCTCTCTCTTTGAGCTGCAGACATGTGATTGACTCAGCTTCCTGTTTATACCTCTCCCCACTCCTTATGTCTTGGCTGTCAGAATGCATGTTTTAACACACCCATAAATAACATCTGTTGTCGCTAGTACGTTCACGTGTCCTTAATGGCACCTCCCTGTGCTCTTATTTGGCCTTACATTACTTTCACAACCTGCTGCCATTTTTTTTAAGAAACTACATTTCTTTCATTGTATGTGAGCAGTCAGGTCATGTGATGAACCTTCCACGCTATCTCCAGCACTTGAGGAGAACTTCTCCAAGTTGCTGTCAGTAATGCGAGACATTTTCCTGTCAGTTGCATAAGGCTGAACAGTTCTCAATGGCGTTTTGTTAGCAGTCTCACACACAGCTTGTTTTGCAGACAGAAGGGGGAATAAGAGTGATCAGAGCTGGAATGTTGATCTGTAGTTAAACAGCTTTATGCTTACAAAAAGAGCCCCGGCTCTCCCCACTCAGCGTTAAACACATCTAGTTACACAAGGACACGCGTTCTGTGTGCATGTAGGACTTATTTTCAATCATATTTGGGAAAATAAATATTTAAAAGTGACATACAGCTCCACGGCCATTTTTTATAATGGGGAAACAAAAAGTCTATAATTCATTTTAGAAACTTGAAGTTCCATTTAACAAAGAAAAAATCAATCATTTTGTAATTTATAGTTCTAATACCACACATGTTTCTTTATATCACTCTAAATGAAAAACTTGGGCTGTGAAACAGATTTTTGACTGTGAGGGAGTGCGGTTGTCTTTCGTTCGGGAGGTTGAGGGTGCGATGCCAGCCCTTGCTGTCAACATGTTGCTCCCGATGGCATGGCAAACGGTGTGTGAATGTGTGTGAATGTTAACCTGAGCAAATGGGACTGTATGAATGGGTGAATGAGTGGGGTCGTCAAGACTGGATAAAGCGCTTTATAAATGCTGCCCTTTACCATTTTATAGGCTATAAACAAGAATCTTAATATTTTTGGAGGTTTGGACCAAACAAATATCCTCAGGGTGTCCGCGGGGTCTTAAAAAGTATTAAAAGTTGATAAATCAATTTAGCGAAAGTTAAGGCTATTAAAAAGTATTAAACGGCATTTTCAAGGTATTACATTTTCTAGCTTGTTTTTAATAAGTATATCAATTCAAATTCAAATATATCAACCAAAGAGGTTGTATTCTAAAGTGAGCCTGAATGTAATCATTGCGTAGGTGTGTAGTGTGATTCTGTGTAGTTTATTTATGGCATCCCGTTGGATGTGACGTCATCTGAACAGGACATCGCACGCTCACCGCTTGATAGCGCGCGAAGGTCCGTTTACGCCGGTTGATAAACAACATCGTTTTGGGGAAATGCAAGTCGGCGTCCAAATGGTTGGAAGATCAGGAGGAAGGACAATGAATACTGTATATAGTCAAAGTGAGGTAAAGTGTGTCGCCAAGGTAACCGGTTAGAACTCGAAGTGGCGATGAGCTCATAAAATGTATGGAAAGGGTCTTAAAAAAGGTCTTCAAAGGAATTCAACTTGACTTCAGGATTCCTGCATATACCCTGATCCTCCTTCCTTTGAAGAAAACACATTCCAAACTATTTTCTGAATTTTTCCCAGACCAATGTCTGATCAATTATCATAACAAATAGTTACCATATAAAGTGAAGATGATATTGTTGTATAAAACATTGATATTCGGTCATAATTCAAATTAAAACTCAAATCTGAGAGCATCACTCTCCCATTCAGACGATAACACTGGAGACCCAGAGGCAGCAGCTGAAGACTTGCTGTGTGGCAAGCTATTTACATTTTCCCAGCCCTTGTTTGCGAGGGCTAATTTGTTTTTCTGCCAGCAGATAGAACCCATTGTGTTTTGACCAGGCCTTTTTTAACTATTTGCATCACAAATCACACGTGCCCCCAGGCTCGCGTGTTAATTACCATGGAAAACGCATGCACAGGCTGAAACTCACATATATCCTCGTCGCTTTGCCGAGTACAAAGTTCACAGAGCTGCTCTTTAGAACCACCCATAAACATTTGCCTCTCGTTTTTTTTTTTTATATATAAATCTAGCAACTAATACTTGTGAAAAAAGCGGCTACGATTCAAATGACACGCTGACATTGCTAGGTATTCTTATGTTTCAGTTTGGCTTTGTCAGCGCTCTTGTATAAACTGCCGGCGTGGTCATGCTTTCAAATGAACAGAAACTGAGTGATTTGCTCTACTTGTTTCCCTTCTCCTTTTTATTTTTGTATTATCGGACTGATTTATGACTATTTCAAAACCACCAGTCCTCGTCAGATTTGAGCTTTTTAACTCGTGGCAAAGCCTGAAATGTTGCAAGAATCAGAATTGTCCTTAACAGAACTCTTCTTTCTTTCAGCTTTAGCGTAGCACCACGCCACTCTGCTCCTTCCTCTTGTAATCCTAGCCCTGCACACACTTTGCATGCGTGCGCGCACACACAGGTTTTTCTGGTCAGATTAGTTTTTTAAAAGATCAAAAGGTTAGTACAGGAGCTTTCGGAAGGGGAATGGCTGGTGCTAAAACTGACAATTACAACATAAATAATCACTTTTTCTGATAACATTTGACTTTTAGAGCACGGGTGTTTGTTTACTGCGTCACTAATGCAAAATACATGCAAAACAATCCCCTGATGATGCGTGGTGGCATAATAGAGACGTTGTTGGTCTCAGGAGATATGGCCAGGAAAATCTGCAATGCTTTTTGCAGTCAGCTTTTGGTTTATGTTGAGGATACACACACACACACACACATATAAAGGAATGCATCCCAGTCTTGGCAGCCTCATGCCTGGGCTTGCACTAATTGCGCATGAACAGTGTAAGAAAAAAACACCCCTACACACACACAGTGACGTTTCCATCACTTTCAAGGACATAACTAAACTAAACCAAAACCCTGCCCTAAGTCTTAACACTAAAATCTACCGCGGTGGGGAATTACATGTTGTCCCCAAAAGGAAGCCCGGTCCCCACAATGTGACTGAGTAAACAGAATCATGCCCCCACAACATGAGTCAAACACGGCCACACATGCAGATGTAGCCACACTTCAGTACACATCAAAGACACGCTTGCAAACGCGTGTCTACTGCAATACGTGTGTGTGTGTGTGTGTGTGTGTGTGTGTGTGTGTGTGTGTGTGTGTGTGTGTGTGTGTGTGTGTGTGTGTGTGTGTGTGTGTGTGTGTGTGTGTGTGTGTGTGTGTGTGTGTGTGTGTGTGTGTGTGTGTGTGTGGTGTGTGTGTGTGTGTGTGTGGTGTGTGTGTGTGTGTGTGTGTGTGTGTGTGTGTGTGTGTGTGTGTGTGTGTGTGTGTGTGTGTGTGTGTGTGTGTGTGTGTGTGTGTGTGTGTGTGTGTTGTTTATGATTGAAAAGAACTGAATCTAATAATTGGTGTAGAATTAACAGAAATTCCTCCTGTGTCCTGTCGCAGGGTGAGTCAGTGAAGTATTTCTTGGATAATCTGGATAAGCTTGGCGAGCCGGTAAGTTGTTTCTTTCTGCACTGATTGTTATATTCAGACGTGCACATGTTATAGTTGATATTGCAACTTGCCTAGACAGTTTAAGGGTAGATGACGACAAAGATAACGCAGACATTTAGCCAAAGATGCTACTGTTAGATGGACAGTACATATGCTTATCTGGATCCAGCATACATTTAGTTAATGATATTGCTTGGTGTTATATTCTGCTGGGAAATGGGGACGCCATATTGATACCAATACCAGGGAACTTCCTTGATACTTGATACCCACTTCAACACTACAGTAAACAATAAATGTGTATCTACTTCAAGACACACTCCTTTATTCCTGTTTGCAGACTTATTTTTTTTTCAGGAAGTTAAACCGGTCATAAATCGCTCTCTAATATCTGCATTATATTGCTCTTTTTTTTTGTTTTATTTCCCTCCAATTGTTGCCCAAAATCAACATTTTGAAGAAGCTAAAATAAGGATTTTCTTTAGCAAATATTCACCTTATTATAAGTTTTCATAAAATGTTACCTCAGGATGTGAAGTAATGTTCTATAAAGAAAGATCTTCTGATTTAAAGGCCTAGAAATTAAATACAAAACAAAAATGTCTCTACTTTTAGTTGTTATACGTCTAATTCTTCTTAGTCCACTAGCACCATTTTTGTTTTCATCTTGAGATGTTATATATAAATACATGATATACATGCTGGTATTCATTGGTGTGTTTTCTCCCCTGCAGGACTACCTCCCCACTCAGCAGGACATCCTGCTGGCTCGTAAACCCACCAAGGGAATCCACGAGTATGACTTTGAGATCAAGAGCGTTCCCTTCAAGATGGTGGACGTGGGGGGGCAGCGGTCAGAGCGTAGGCGCTGGTTCGAATGTTTCGACTCGGTCACCTCCATCCTCTTCCTCGTCTCCTCCTCTGAATACGACCAGGTGAAGGAAAAAAAACACACCACTGTTTTCAAATGCTGGCCATGGCATCTTTGGTACACAAGCAAGCACACACTGATAGCCTGATAAGTGAAACACGAATCAGTTTGTTCAGGCAGATAATGTGTCGTGACTTTTTGATAAGTCGTCTTTGCTTTGTTTATATACCCACTCGTATTCGGTTGAGCTGTTGTGATTCATACAAGTGTAAATGTTAGTGTAAATCAGATTCAGTAAATGATGTATTGTGTTGACCGTTGTATAGTAAGGCTGCACAAACTCTCAGCTTGATGTGAAGCTCAGTTTTAGGGGGATGGTTCAGTCGTGGGGAAACTCCAGAAATAAACACAGGATTTTTTTTGCAATTTATTTATCTTTTCTTTGTAGCAGTACTGTTTTGAAAAATGTATGCATTCTATTCGAGGTGTGACCTATGTTAGAGGAGATAACAATCTTTTAAAGTTTGAACCATTGAAAACGATATATTAGTCAATCTACATCTTTTGCAATAAACGCATAGGAAACATTCTTTGATTGAATTTCTTAAATGTGTTTATTAATCACTTCAATAAGCTTTATTGTCCCCTGAAAGCAATGCTGTCGTAGCATAAAAGCAAAGTGCGGCTAGCTATAAGTTGGGGATAGTTTAGCTTCTTCTGGTTTTTTTCTGCCAGCGAATCCTTGCAGCCAATCAGTTGAACTACTTGATATAATAATAATAATAATAAAATCTAGTACCAATCAAAACGGTACTATCTGTACAATTGTATTCAACCCCACCGTTGCTGTTTACAGGTGCTGATGGAGGACAGGCAGACCAACCGGCTGCGTGAATCACTAGACATCTTCGAGACCATCGTCAACAACCGCGTCTTCATCAGCGTCTCCATCATCCTCTTCCTCAACAAGACAGACCTGCTGGAGGAGAAGGTGAAGAGCGTTGCGCTCAAGGACTACTTTCCCGAGTACACTGGGCAGGAGCACAACCTGCCGGACGTCCAGGCGTTCATGGTGGAGTGCTTCCGGGCCAAGAGACGCGACGCCACCGTGAAGCCCCTGTACCACCACTTCACCACGGCCATCAACACGGAGAACATCAGGCTGGTGTTCCGGGACGTCAAGGACACCATCCTGCACGACAACCTCAAGCAGCTCATGCTCCAATGACCCCTGTCAACCTGTGAAAAAAATAGACAAACCCGCCCTGTGCTCCTCCTCGACGGGGACTCGGGAGAGACCGGCCTCAGAAAAATCCGATAGACGTCAGCGTTCTTCTTCAGCCGTTTTTATATTAGTTTTTACTCTCCTCTTCGAAGAGTTAGCCTTCTTGTTAGTTTGGAATGGGAACGAGTCAGTAGGGCAGACTGTCTGTGGTTATAAGCATGCCGGTTAGATAACATCTGATCTTGTGCTGCTTCGTTTCGAGAGTCTCTCCTCTGGCCTGAGCGCTGCCTTCCAGCACAAAGACTCGCTGCGGCTTTTCTACTAACAAGGTGCCGGTGATGGTGCCAATGCCAGCGCCTGGATGTGGAGACTTTGTACAAAGCGGGCACATGGCCTCTCAACCAGATACACAACCTGCCAAACGACAAATACAAGAACGAATATTTAAACATGTATGCAAATGACAGTTAGATGGTCAAAATGCGTCAAGCCCAGCTGTCCCTGTGTTATAATGCCAGTCTGTGTCCAAGCACTGAATTGAACTATTCCAAAATCAGTCCATTATTTCTGCCGCAACCTCCAGTACTGCATCTTGAACATTGTTTCGAAGCCCCTGTAGTTTGTAGAAGGGTTTGCCAACTGATCAGGAGACTGCAAAACGGTCCTTTTTATTTTCCTCATATTTCAGCATTCTTCTCCCGTCCCAGTCATCACTTATCTCGGCCTGAGATCAGCAGGCTAAACGTGCCGTCACAGGGCTATTTCTGCAGAGAGAAGGACCTCTTTTTTTTTATGGTGAAAGCGGCTCAGAACGGTTCAATATTTGATGTTGGAAATGGCTCCAGCACTGGCACCTTGTCTTGAAAAATGCTATAAAATGACCACAAGACTGAACCTTTCCATATAATGTCTTCTGTAGACCTAATCACTGTTTATATCCTGCATTTGTGCCTCAATAGAATTTAAAAGCCAACCCTAGCTGCCTTTGACGGATAATTAAGACGCAAGTTTTCATGTCCTTCTGTTTTTTAGTTGTTTAGGACAACATTACCTTTAAATGGCACATTAGGCAGGTGTGTCAGCAAGTGAACATGCAGTCCACTGTTTTCTCAGGTTTGAATCAGAACCAGCGTTTAATGCTGATGTTGTTGTTGAACTAACTGAATAATTTAATCTTTATCTGGGTGGCAGAGCGGTGAGACTCTGCCCGTTCTCAGTACAGTTAGCTGGGTGGTTGTTGGTACTGTATCCTCATGGCTTTGACCCCTGAATGTTGACCCAGAATCCCCGCTTTTCTCTCCTTATTTTCTTTCCATCTCTGATTAGATGCCTTGTAAAGGGGCAGACCTCCCCTGTTTTCCTGGATGATAAATGTCTGTTAATAGATGTACAGAGATTTGCTCTAGATTTTATGATAATACTGTAACCAACATTGTAATAGTAAGGTGTAACTGACAGAGTTGTGTCTCAAGTCATCTTTGTTAAAAACCTTGAAGATTTGATTATATTCCACAAGCCATCTTGTCTTATTTAGAAGTCCCCTTTAAAAAAACATGTTTTAATTTGTTATTAGAGTTGAATACTTTGGTCAAGTCTATTCTGTAGGGAGCCAGTGTTTTTTATTAAAATGTTTTTTTCCTGCCAAATCACCCTATGCTTTAACATCAACAATGTGTAGTTTTTTCTCCCAGAATAAAGCTCCTGTGAGCTTTAGTTTGCTTCCAGTTCTGGCTTTGTATATACTGTAATCTGTTGCCATGTAAATAATATTCAGGTTTATCTCTGTATATGTAAATGGTTGTAGAAATTGAGTATTCTTTTCCATTCTGAATGTGTTTCAAATGACTGCTTTTCCAATGAATATGACCTTTTTATGATTTTAGATTTTTGTGTAATCTTTTTTCCTCACCTTCAAATTCATCCCTGTGCCAAGTCTCATGCCACTCTAACCCTATCAATAAAATACACTTTTCTAATGAGAGTGAGGTGGTTTTTTTTCTCTTCATTTTGTACACTTAAGTATTAACATGGGCCCTAAACAGACGTTTATATCGTCTTTTTACTACTACTGTTATTTTATCCTAAAGGTCCCCTATTATACTGTTTTTCAATAATATATAATGGGTCTCAGATATTTACAAAACATGTCTCTGAAGTGTTTAGTTTGAAATACCCAACAGATGTAGCAATGTAGCATCCCATAAACCCCTCTGTTTCAACCCTGTTTCAAAAGTGCTGATTCTCTTTTACTTTAGATGAAAAATAAGGAGCCCCTCCCCACGCCCCTCTGAGAGATATTTGGTTAAAAAGAACACAATGGTGCTCTAGGAGGAGATTCAGGTGATAGAGGGGAGGGGGGGGGGGGGGGGTACCTTGGTTGCTGATTGGCTAATGGTTACACAAGCCAAAACATCGTTAAGACATAAAGTGGCCAAAATCTGATCAGCTCATTTTCAGACAGGTTTTTATATAAATGGATCAGGACAAAAAGAGAGCAAATCTTTTTTCCTGAAACTCTCAGAATCTCTTTACACAAAGGGGACACATGTTGTCTAAAAGACATGAAAAAGTGGATTTTGCATAATTAGGTGACCTTTAATTATACAAATGCATGTTAAGTAGCCTACCTTGTTTTAGTGTTATAAACCATATCTCCTCTAAAACTTGCAATTACAAATCTATTTCTTTGTATTTTATTGTTAACACAAAATATACATCTCTAAAATGAAAGTCAATCATTGTTTCATGCCTACTTAATACATATACTACTTGATTTGAACTATTTTTGACAGATGAGCAACTGTATCTGCGAAATAATGTCATACAATAAGCCTGAACTAGCGTATTAAACTAAATTGACCTTGTGTCGAGGGTTGTGTGAATAAACATCCTAACTTAGTCAGTTTTGAGTAAGAAAACGGTTCTAGCAGTCTACTGTTAGCCAAAACAACTAAAATAAATACAATTCTTGTTCTGCCAAATCATATCGCCAGTACACCTGTGGACAATTTAAACAATGAGAAGCAGTTACTTCAGGGATTAACGCTAAACCGGAAGTGAATCATCTCAATTGTGTCGATGCACCACACCCACTGAACAGACTAATGCACAGTTGTATTTCATCAAATGTTATATATATCAAATAACCCTTTTTAACCCGGTCCTTATGAATACATTATTTATTTTCTCCCTTTTTAACCATTTACAGTCAGGCTCCTAGCGCGCTACCTAACGGGTCCTTCCGTGTAAACGCAACATGTGAAATGTGTTTTTAGGTTGACACTTTGCGTGAATGCGATCATATTTGTCACTTTACAGTTTTCTTTCACGCTTTTACAACTTTTGTCGCTGTAACTTCTTCGAACATGCTGAAACCTGATTGGCTGTGTTGACAGACGCGTGCAAAATGAGCTCTGGTAAGTGTCATAATCGCATAAAAGTGTTGTGTGATTCACATAAACAGTCACCACGTGACCTAATGACAACATAAATTACATGTGGTTGTATTAGCCTATTATTTTTGATTGGGACTCCCTGCACTGCTTAGTAATGAAATAAAGTCTGTAGTAGAAGCGCCTGTACTGTAAATACTTTTCCTTCAAGGTCAGCCCATATAGCAGTGGTGAAGTATTCACATTGTACTTAAGGAAAGGTTGCAATATTAGGCTATAGTGTAAAAATACTCTGTTAAAAGTAATGAACAAGGTGTACTAAAGTGAAATGTTAAATGTGGACACATTTTCTATGTTCTACTTTACAAATCCATTCCACAACAGATTTGATCATTTACTCCAGGAAATGTTCTAAGCAACATTTCAAACGATTTCTGGTTCCATCTTTTCAAATGTACAATTTTGATGTTTGAAATGTGTATACCAGTAAAAGTAAAATATCTTACAGTTAGAGAAAACATTTGTCAAATCAGGCAATTTGAAAATATCAGCTTATATTATATTATTGATTTATCATGAAAATGATCAGCAGAGAATTTAGATAAAGTAAATACATTTACATTTAGACATGATCTAAATGTCGAAGTGTTAGTCTACTTTGTGTTTTGCCATTTTCCCCCTCAGAGGTGTGCCCATTCTGCGGGAAAGCTTACAAAAGGTTGAAGAGTCATCTCCCACATTGTAAGGCAGCAGCAAGCTCCAAAACCCCTCCAACCAAACACGATGTCCCGGGGAATCGGACAACATCGTCTTCTCAGCTCACTGCAAATGTATCCAAACCAACAGCAGACTCGACACAGACATTGTCAAAAGTAACAAGTCCACGATCAAAGAAGAGTAATAAGATGTCTCTGGCATCAGCAGCAGAAACAACACAGCCATCGGCCACGAGTTCTGCGTCACTTCCAACATCAGCTAAGAAGAAGAAACAGAAGCTGTCCGAACAAACAGCCAACTTTCCCTCATCTACAACCAACTCCATTAGCTCCCCATTGCAACCTTCCACTATCTCTAAACCCAAAAAGCAGAGTCTCCAAGCTTTGATAGAAGCGGAAAAATCCAAACAGGTTTCTAAAGGCCCACTGGAGGGGACTAGATCTGCCTCGGAGGACCTGCCCAAAACTAATCCTGACAAAAACTCAATAAAAGACGGGGCCAAACCCACTAAAGCCAAGACGTCAAAGACGAAAAAGGCAGCTGCACAATCCTTTTCTTCAGCAAAAGATACCTCTACCTCTCTGGGCTCTAAAGATGTCAAAGACAACCTCTGGGTGGACACTGAAAGGAAAGTGGAGGATTTATCTGAAAATGAGATGTTCTTCAAATCAGAAAGTGGTCACCAGGCCAGGATAACCCTCCAGGGAGTTAGAGCCATTTTAGGCCGAGACAACGTGGCCCGTCAGTCCAGAACCGCAAGCATACTGAGCCAGATTGATACTGCGGATGATCTGAGCGGCAAAATCAGTCTCAGTGCAGTCCCTCTCCCAACAGGGAATAAAGACAGCTGCCTGGTTACAATTAATACTCTGTCAGACCAGCCACCTTGCACCCCTGCACAACATACAGAGCTACAATCAGTTATGAGAATAAGTTCAAAGTCTAAACAATTATCACTAATCCCCCTGCAACAGTTAGAGCTAACCCCCCCTGCAGCTCCCCTCTCTAGTGGCCCTCTACCGTCTCAGACGAGCAAGGACACGTCCCCTCCACGTACTGTCGGCATGCATGAGGGGATGAAGGTTCCAGGACTCATCACAATATCATCATCACTCACAAGGTTTTCCCGACCTCTGACGGCACTGAGGTGTGACACATCGAGAGCTGATGATGGGTTGGAGATGCGGCACGAGGTCAGGAACCAAAACACTGCTGATGGTACTAAAGGTGGGTGTTTGGCAGCTGGGCAAAAGACCTCCACACTACAGACTGAAATTAATCTTAAAGGCATCATTTTCATAATTGCAGGGGGTTGTATGAGGTGCATAGCCATGTTTATGGTGGTTCGTTAGCATTCACTAAAGTCACACAATAACACAAACTATTTAACCAATCAAGGCAGCAGTAGACTAACACCTGTAGTCTGGTGGCTATAAAGAGAGAATAGATACTGTCCTTGTTGGCAAGCGATGTTTGACAGCAAGGTAATGCTGTCAAAATATTGTAAATGTAACGTAAAATCCAACTAATATTGTTATTTTTTAAGATGGCTAAAATACATTTAGCTTTTGCCCCTTCTACATTGGTACCATGCTTAGTTTCAGTACCAGTACATCATCTATAGTTAATACACTACATATGGATGAAGTACCTTTAAAGTGTTCTTGTTTACTTGTACTTCCAAGTTCGATTTTTTTTTTGATTTTGACAAATGGTTATTTTATATTTAGTTTTTCTTCAGAGTGTATTCATCTGTTTTTGTTATGTCTTAATTGTGTAGGTGCTCTGACAGAGCGGAGTCTTGGACAGGTGAGACTGAGGGAGTTGCCTCAGTGGCTGGCCTACAAAACCCCCAGCCATCCTAAAGATGTAGTGAAAATGGTGCAAGGAGGTGACTAACACTCACATCCAACACATACAAATATGTGATGTACATAGAACAGACCAGTAAATGTACTGTGTTTTTTTTGTGGTCTTTTATGTATGTATCTACCTACCTGTGTTATATAGAGTGTTTCTTTGAGAAATCTGTCATTTTAAACAAGATAACAGGCATTTGGTCACCTACACTGAAGAAATGTTCATACGTTGACTTAATAAATGTATTTTGTAAACAAATTACAAATAATTATATAAGGTGAGTTGAAAGCAATAGTATTACGTTTAAATAAATAATAGGTTCAACTTAATACTATTGCCTTCAACTAACCTAACTCAATTATGTGGAACCTTTTGACATACTACATTTAATCAAAGTCAGTTTCATTTTTTCAGTGCACAATCTCCTTTGAGAAGGTGTCAGGGAGGTGGCTGTCTGCCAGAAGCAATATTAAACTGACTTTTTATCCACTTTTATGCCAGAATTGAACAGCCCACTTTTATCTTGCTCTTTTATAATTATTTGTTTTTCCTGGATGAAGGGTTGCAGTCATTAGACGTCTTGATCTGCAGTTATCAGAGAAACAAACTGAGCTAAAGTTATTGGCAGCATCAGGGAAAAACTTAATTTTACTATGAAACTGCTTTATTCAGAATGTGTCCAGCTCACTCACCGGGTACAACTCTTTGTATAAGGTCTGCATGTTTATATCTCCTCTCCTCTTCTGTGCTTCCATCAGGCTGGCAGTGGTATAACAAGAAGTATTTTGAAGTGAAGAAAGGTGGAATAGGTGGCCTGAGCATGTTGTTAGCAGGATACTGTGCTATCAGCTACATCTGGAGTTACTCTCATATAAGTAAGTGTGAAGATTCCTCTCATTGTTGCTTTATGTAATGGCTACATATATTTTGATATATTTGATCAGAGCTTGTTCATGAATGTTATTTGTTTTTTTCCAGAGCGAGATCGCAGGAGGAAGTACCACTAATGTAAGGGGAGGATGTTAGGACAAGCGTGACTCTGTATTATAAAACCTCTACTTTGTTTAGCACTTTTTAGGCATCTATTCTCTTTATACTTTATAGTAATATAATTAGCCCAGATCCAAACATTTCCACATATTTAATGTATTGAAGCTCACCTAGATAGGAAACTACAAACAGCAGCTAGTTAGCTTAGCATAAAGACTTGAAACACGGACAAACAGCTAGCCTCGCTCTTTCAAATTGCTAATCTACCTACCAGCACTTTTAAAAGTGACCCTGTATTTTTTATCTAATTTTTTTTTATCCGTAGAATAACAGTTGTGTGGTTGTATGCCTTTTCCCACCACTCCAGTTGCAGTTTACATTAATGTCCCTCCAAAATGTCCTAATTTTATCGTATTAGATATTTGTGGGAAATGTGTATAATTAGCGTATGACTTTGTGAGTTATGTCCACAAATGGGTTTTGTACAGTCACAGTGACCTTTAACCTTTGACCTTCAACTTCTGATCAGTTCCACATCGAGTCAAAGTGGACGTTTGTGCTAAATATGAAGAAATTCCCTCCAGGCGATCCTGATGTGGTTCATGTATGGAGTCAGATTTGACTCCATAAGAAAACCCAGAAAACTTGATGTCACGGCAATTTAGCTGTTTCCAGGCCTTATGCTAAGCTAACCAGTTGCTGTCCGTAGCTTTACATTATAGACGGGAAGGAATAAGGTATTCATTATCTTATTTAACGATTGAACAGAAAGGGAATAAGTTATTTATCTAAAATGTATAACTATTCCTTTAGAACTTGAGGGGTAGTAATTCTGACAGTAGCAGTTCATTCAACTTTGCACCTGCATTATTCATAATGAAGTGAAAGCTGTGTGCACTGCATCAAATTATTTATTTACTTGTATATGTTTGTATTATTTAAATATAGTTTAATTTGTATCTTGTTTTACTTTGAGAAGGAAAAATGTTCTAAAGAACCACTGAATATTCGCTTTTATTGTGATTGGTTTAGTCCCACTGTTGTTCCAAAGGGCTCCACTAGGTGTCATTGTTGTGTTTTGTTACTAAAACCAAAAGGGCTTGGCAGTCAAATGTTTGCTATGCAGAGTTTTCTTAGCTCCTTTGTGCAGAGGCAATGGGGCTGGGGTCCATGAGGGGATTAAAGGGAACCAAGAGATTTTTTCACTTGATTAAAATCTTGCTGTGGCAGTGCAGATTCAGACAAAAATGAACATGTCCTGACTTCAGAATGTGCAGAAAGATCTTATCTAGGCTAACAAATGTGTGTGTCTGCCGGTGCCTGTATGTGAACACTCACAGAATAGTAATGGAGGGACGCTGAAGGAGGATCTAGTCTGGACTGCAGCGTATTGTTATTGTATTCAAAATGAATTTATTGTTGACTCTCTTTGCTGCTGTAGTGAACACACATTGGCTACAAATGAAGAAATTACAGTATTTTTGTAACCATTTTTCTCGACTCCACTTCATAGCCAACACAATAAAAAATAATTTCCATTTTCTCATTTACTTTGTTCGGTTTTTTTTTACATTCTTTTTTTTCTCCATACAAAAATTATAAATATTTTGTGTTTCACTTTTCATTTTTGTACAAAACAACAAACTATACAAATCAAGTGAGACGAAACGACAGTGAAAATTAAGGAAGAAAAACATCATTGAACTCATAACGGGAGGAAAAAGCACAGTATGTTTCAACCAGGCCCTCGGACACTGAAGTGCATCCAGATAACATGAACCAGCTCTTACTAACTTTCCCGTAGAGCGCTAGAGGCACAAAGTCTTGCAGCAGCCACTTAAAGAAGCAAATCTCACGTGACCCTTACATGACAGAGATTTCCTTTCAAAGAGGGAGTTTTTTCTCATTGTGAACTGGTAGATATAGGAGTACTATAAAGGTTGAGGCAGAGATACAGGCTTGCTGCGATGGCCACTGGCACTCAGACACAAAAATAGACGTTTGTTCTCTACCCCCCCCCCCACCCCCCCCATGCAAAAGGCCTTCAGTCTGCTCCTGTAGCAGATAGGTGGCACTATCCAGAGTCAGCATTTAACTAAGCTTTGGTGCTGTGTCGGTTTGTAAATTGCTTTGTCTTGCTTCTACTATAGTGCAGATCTCTGTAGGTTTGCTAAAAAATGCACTTAAAAAAATAAATACTTGGCCAATATTTCTGATTCATTCTACAGCACGATAACATCGAATGATAAATTCAGTTTGGACTATAAAAACTACAAAAAAAGAATCAAGACATAACCATTACACACTAGGAGCTTTAGGGGCACAGCTCCAGAGGAAACACTACAAATCTGTTGTCCCCAGCACAAAGACGTAAAGATCTGACTGCGATTCTGGACAAAGCCACTTTTTCTCCTATTTCGAGTTTTGGTTGCGCTGCTGAGAGGGTAAAAGAGAGGAAATGCTTTAAAACCAACTGGAAAGTGATGAAAACATCCTATGAGACTGAGTGAACGTGAATAAATTCAAGAGTATGGTAATCAAACAACCCAACTACATGAAAATATAGTCATAGACCAGTGTGTATGTGTCCAGAGTAACACACACACACTGCCATGTCACTGTAGTAAAGCATAGATAGCTGGATATGATCAGTATATAATTATATGCAGAAGGCAAATCAACATACGTACAATCAATGACCCTTCAGGATCATATAAACTAATGACCATATTGTCATCTTCACGAAGCCGGGGAACAACAAACAGTCATCTTTTTTTAATGTCATTAAAAAAATTAAGAAAAATAGGAAATTAAAAACAAAACCAAAAATCATAATGTAACATATCTTCCTCAATCTGAGGACTAAACTCCCCCTGACACAAACACGCTGTGAAATGATAAAAGTGGTTGAGATCGAGTATTTGTCCTGTGTCTGTGTCGGGGCTTGCATACCTTTAAGGTACAAAAGAAAAAAATGCCAAATAAACTGTGACTTGAGCACAAGAAAAAAAAGCATTGCTGAGTACAGTAACACTACTATGCATGTTTATATGTGACTAGTTTGACTGGTTTATAGAGTGATGGAGAGGTTATCCTTGTTGCAGGCAGCTGAACGCAGGAGAACACATTTTGGTTTTGGTTCCAAATATTCACAATCTAGTTAGCCTAGCGTTAAATCAGCAAGCCACATATTCATATAGTTCCTGAAATAAGCAACAGTATGTTTAGTGCAATGTGTCTATGTGATTGTGTCTCTACTGAGCTTACCTAAGGAAATCTATACCTCTGAACCATGAATCTACCTAACACGGTGTAATAAGCATGTATGCATGTTTGTAATGCAGGAACTGAAGCAGTGGATATTTTTGAATAGAGCTCCTTCATGTAAACACTTCAAAATAAAAACCTAGAATTAGGCACAAAGTCGTAATTTTGTCCCTCCTTTTTCAGCATAGGTAGTGGGGGGTGATTAACTGGCACAAAATATTAATAAGGTGTGTGTGAAGAGAGGGACTCTTATATTCAAGTTACTGAAATTGCAGACTCTTAAAATGTTAAAGTAATCAAAACATTTTCCGGCTGTGAGTTCATTGCATTGCACACATTCCCGGATGTTCATAGGTCATATGAAGTGCTTTCATGCATCAAACGCCCCCCCCAAAAAACAACGGGGAATAAAGACAAACTAAATACATGCTACATGGCCGGAGATGGTATCACAAAGAGTAAACCTCTCTTCACACAGATTGTGGGGGGAATACAACAAATATAACAGGGGAGATTGATACACAGGGGAAAAAACGATACATTAGGGATGATAACAGTCCTAACATTCCAAGATGCTGTTGACTGCCGCTTCGAGAGCAGAGTCTGTGTCGCCGTGAGGGGGGGAGGAGAGCTGAGGGGGTAACTGGGGCTGGATCTGCTGCGAGGACAGGTGGTGAGACCCCTCGTAGTGCGTCTGTCCTCTTGATGTTGCTGTGAAAGGTGGGGGGGTACCTTGGGGGTAACTGTTGGCAGCTGGGAGGATGTTGTCGCTGCTGGGCCCGTAGTGTTGCTGAGATCGCTTCAGTTCCAGGACACTCTTGTTTTCTAAGAGCGGAGGGTGGAGTTTATCTACTGCACCTGGTCCTGCATCTCCACCCCCTCCCGGGTCTCCAAACCCGGGCTTGGAGTCTGTCCTGTGCGGTGGCTCCGTGGAGCCTCTGTCCGACGGATTCAGGCTACAGCTGGACGTTGACTTGGAGGGGGAGGGAACTTGGAATAGTTTGGATTTACTCCCACAACAAAAGTCTTCCAAGAATGTGTCTTGGGGGGAAAAAAGTTATATAAAATTACAGGTGCTCTATAACAAAAATTGTTTTGAAATAATTCACACTTCCTGAATCCTAAGTGGTTGAAGTCTAATGTTCTTATACTAATGGCGCAATTCCACTGCAGCGTGTAGCACGGTTTAAGCGTGCCGTGCCAAACCCAGCCCATTTTTTGTTGCGTTTCCACCAGGGGTAGTTCCGGCTAACGGGTACTGTTTTACAGTTTTTCTGGCTCTCTAATGGTGCATTTCCACTGCAGCGCCTCGCACGGCTTAGTACGGTATGGTTAGGCCTTGGTAGGCCAGGCTCACTTTATGCTGCGTTTCCATTACAGTTTAGTAGCTGGGGCAGTAACTATGGTAATGCAGTGTAGGCAGAGCCGTGACGTCATCTTCAATGCGAACCACAAAATCAACATCAGCCGTTAGCTGTTGCACTCAAGCTCACAGCTCCTCATATCTGTTCAGAAACTAGACAAAAGTTAAACAAGTACAAACCACAGACTGCCTGTGTCATGGCGAATACAGTTGCTGGTTTATTTATGTCTGTATAGGCCGTTGTTGTGAGTGTGGACGGTCGGAGCATATACAACGTTAGCTTAGCCGATCTCCATTCAGAAAACACGCATTTTAAAAGGTTTTTCACCTGCCGTCTGTCTGCAGACATGTCAAAGCATTAATTCATGGTTTTTACTAACCGGTATCAGTATGTTGTTACTTCGGCATCATTTTGAAACGTGTATCACAATTAAATCACGGTAAAATATGTTCATTTTGTTGTAGTTGTAGCCCCCTTGCCAGTGATTCTCTCACTAGTTTAGCATATTCTAAGGATAGAGGGTGTTGTTTTTCTCATACTGATATTCTGAACAATCTGTGCTGTTGTATTTGCTGTAAAGTGTCTCTACTGTAGCTATATTTTTATGTACAGCACTTTGGCTCGACCAAAAATCGCTTATAAATGTGCTATATAAATAAAACTTGATTTGATTTGATTTGATATTCAGCCCGGTTGTTGGCCCGGAAAGAACCACGATTTTGCCAGAAAAACTGTGAAACAGTACCCGTTAGCTGGAACTACCCCTAGTGGAAACGCAACAAAAACGGGCCGGGCACGGCACAGCACGCTTAAATCGCGCTACGCGCTGCAGTGCAAATGCGGCACAAAATCCAGGTTCTTTCCGGGCCAACAACCGGGCTGAATATGCTAAACTAGTGAGAGAATCGCTGGCAAGGGGGCTACAACTACAACAAAATGAACATATTTGACCGTGATTTAATTGTAATACACGTTTCAAAATGATGCCGAAGTAACAACATACTGATACCGGTTAGTAAAAACCATGAATTAATGCTTTGACAAGTCTGCAGACGAATGTCTGGCGAAAAACCTTTTAAAATGTGTGTTTTCTGAATGGAGAAGCTAACATTGTATATGCTCCGACCGTCCACACTCACAACAACGGCCTATACAGACATAAATAAACCAGCGACTGTATTCGCCATGACACAGACAGTCTGTGGTTTGTACTTGTTTAACTTTTGTCTAGTTTCTGAACAGATGTGAAGAGCTGTGAGCTCTGAGTGCTAAGAGCTAACGGATGATGTTGGTTTTGTGTTTCGCATTGAAGATGAAGTCACGGCTCCACCTACACTGCGTTACTACCCCAGTTTCTAAACTGTAATGGAAACGCAGCATAAAGTGAGCCTGGCCTACAAAGGCCTAACTATACCGTACTAAGCCGTGTGAGGCCCTGCAGTGGAAATGCGCCATAAAACTACCACTTAGTTTAGCTAACTAACAGCCATATAAAGCATTAAGTATATGTGTTAGCCAGGGTGTTCACAAACCTTAATTGACGTTTAATATTTTGTGACGTCGTTTGACAAACGCTTGCGCAAGAATAGTAAGTCCCAAGACTGATGGTTTACCACTGTGTTGTCGGATCTTACAAGAGTGTGTTGATGAGACAGTTCCTGACTTATCTGTCTAAGAAAGGCCATATTAGTGTCAGAATGTTTGAAAGATATGTGACTTGTGTGAAATTGGTTCAACTTTGACTTTGGAGAATATGGGAAAAAGGAATTGGACATATTCTGTGCTCATGTTTATGTCTCCGATTGAATTGAATAGACCTGTCAATATACTCCTAAGGGGGCCAGTCAGCCAGTGGTGAAAATCATTAATTTCAGTGCACTGTGTCCTTGCTGAACTATCTCTTATAAAATGTTTTTCTGTTGAAAATGATTTGCTTTCTGTTGTTTCTCTTACCTGGATCCACTAGTACCATGCGCTTGTCTTGTGTCAGGTTGCTGCGTTCCTCTTGGTTGAACGTCCTGTCAATCATCACCATTTCTGATGACGGACTGGAACGCTGTAGGGAAAGGAGAGGCAACTTGTGAGTCCTGTGCATGCCACCACATGATACACCTGTTTTTGCAAGTATTTACTCATGTGTGCCTACCTCCGCTTCCACCATAAGTAGCCGTCTGTATTTGTTAACCATAGCATGAGTCCTCTTCAGCACTTGGGTTGCAACTACTTCAAATTCTTCATCCACTGTAAACAAAAAAATACAGGTACTTTTCATCCGCAAAAGCCACGCCTTGACATGCAATACTTCTGCAGATTTAGGGTGAAGCTAATAAATGCAAGGCATTACCCTGTGAGAACTCCTCCTGGCTGGGTGGAGTTCCCTGGAACACGTGGTACGGGAGGATTTTCTGCAGTGCATCATCGATTGAATTGAATCGACGCAGATCTATAGTCTGAACTCCAGCATGATCCTTCTTCAACTGTTGTAAAATCCTATAGAGACGACAGGAAAAAGAAACAGGCTCATTCATTGGCTGAACTACAAGCTATACAAAAACATGGCAATATTTCCCACATAAACAAGTATGTAAATAGTACACAGTAAGTTCTATTCTCACATTTCTCCTCTTGTAAGTGGTGGAAGGGCAGGTCTCTTCTGAGCACTGATCTATTAGGTGAAAGAAAACACATTTTGCAAAACAAATAGGGTGTCAGAAATGAGCATAGTTGAGGCGGCTAAAACAGCATTTCCTGAGATTTTTCAAATAAAAACGTAAAAGATTAATCGATTATCAAAATAATATTTCTGACGCTCTATTAATCGTTGCAGCTCCTGTGCATGATGGATGAGCGACATACCTGAGAGTTCATATTTGAGTCTTGAGTCATTGTTGTCATGGCTAAAAGAGATAATTAAGGAAACATTAAGTTTAGCAGATTACATTTTTATATATATATATCATGCATTGACAAAGATTTGTCGGCCTTTGTTACCATGGATGCTGCTGAGCTGCACCTGATTGAGGGCAGGTGATGAAGAATTCTAAAAAATTCAAATTAAAGGGATGGCTTTCATATAAGCATTTTCAGGAAACAGATTATGAATGTGTAAAGAAAAACCACCGGTGATTATACCTGTCTGTAGTCTTCCTGTGTCCCAGTACTGGCTAAAGGTGACAGGGAAGTGAAATTCTGAGTTTGAGTGACCAGAAGGCGCTGAACGTGGCCCCCCTGCACTTGGCCTTGACCACCGATCCCCGTCGTTGCTGGACCCACCAGAGTCAGCCGCCCGGTAGAGCACGACGTCTGCATGGGGGCTGGGTTCGCACAAGAAACCCCTGTCCATGTTTGAGTTACACCCCCTCCAACCTGACTCCTGCAGACTAATCCCTGGTTCAAAATGAGCTGTCCTCCCTGCTGTGGAGTAAAGTTCTGCCCCTGAACAATCTGCACAGCGTTCTGATTGGTAATCAGGGGGTTTGAGAACTGTCCAGGCTGTACGTTTGTCTGGGCCTGCCCTTGCTGCTGCTCCAGTGATGGCTGCACTACGATAGAGCCATTGGCTGTGTATTGCCCCCCAGGAGAAGCCATGTTAGCATTCACTACATTAGCCATGGTGGTGGAAGTGTGCTCAAGACCAAGGCTGTACACAGTCTGAGCCCCGGTTTGGAGGGGTTTAGGCTGGATGGGTCTAACAAGAGTCTGGGTCCCCCCCGGGCCTCTCTGGATGATGATGTTTTGAAGGGGGATGTTTTTGTAAGGTAGGCCCACCTGCCCTTGGGTAGGGGCGAACACCTGCCCCCCTGCTGTGGCCCCCCCTGACGCTACAGGCGCACCGGGCCTCAACACGAGCTGGGGAGATCTCTCCAAGTTGCTCAGAGTCATCACACCACCCCCCGCCCCGAACGAGCCCAACACCTGGATGTGCTGGGCGGAGCCGTTGGGCAGCGGGGACACCCCTTGTAGGAACTGGCCTGTTGGGAAAGCAGCTGTCGCCGTGGTTACAACTCCTCCGCCATAACCCCCCCCAGAAACCAGCTGGGAGGGGAAGGGTACCGGAGCCTGCACCAGAGTGGGGGCGGGCTGGGAGTCCAGTAAGGCCTCCTGAGCCAACGTCTGCTCTGTGATGTCGGCCTCCATAAGGGACTTCTGTAGGATGTCAAAGGGCTGGTCCTCGCTCCCAAGATCCACCCCTCCGGGAGAATTCCCAGGCCCCAATTCATCCTCGATAAATGAAAGGCTACCGGAGAGCTGGAGGCCTGCCCCTGTTGAATCCTCGCCGAAATCTCCCATTGTAGAAGAGCCATCCTTGAGGCCAGAGTTGGAGCCAGCCTGAATGAAGCATTTAAAGAAAATGAAAAGAGAGTTTGCATGTGAGCTGCATACAAGACAGACTTACTTGTAGGTCTTTTTTTATAAACTATACATAAAGGGTAAACTATTGCATAACCTTTTTTTATGAAGGGTGAACAAATGTAAAAAAACAAAACAGTGGTTGTTGGATCAAAGTGCACTTACCGTGTCACTAGAAAAGAAGGACCCATCCGACCCGTAAGCTGCATTTGTTACATCATCCTCCTCAATCTGCAGAAACAGAATACACATCGTTTAACAGAGGATCAGTGGATCCTTTATGCATCAAAGACAGTGATGTAATTACTCTGACAAACATATGGCTGTGAATACATTATGAAAGAGTCACTCACAGACTTGCTGTTGCTGCCATGGAGATAGTCATTCAAAGCATCCACATCTCTGAAAAATATGCGGAAGGAAATTCAACATTAGAAACATTTATTTGTATTTACTGTGGTTTAAGGAGTGACAGAATGAACCATAATTTGAATGCCTGAATGAGACATAGGATTACCAACTTCCCTAATTTATCCAAAGTTAACAAATAAGTTGGCAGATACTTGTAGCTTTGATTGCAAAGTGGGACCCTAGTAACAATAACTAACTGTGAATAATTCACATTGTGAATGGCATGTTAATGACCAATATTAGTGTCTATTATGTTTATTAAAAGGTTTTTTACCCTAAAATATCAAGAAGATGGCGATCGTCCTCATCATCCATGACACCTGAAAGAAGAGGAAGGTATATAGAGATAGAAAGGAGCAGGTTAGGAGAGGGCTGATGTGAATTTTAGAGTAGGTAATTCATGACTGCTGGATTCATTGATCATGACAATAAACCTTAATGCACTTAGTTGTTATTCTGAAGTGGGAGCATATGTATTCTGTTTGTAGTAAAGACATCTCACTCACAGATTTCCAGCAGGACGCATGGATTCAGTCATTTAACACCCTTTGTTTTCTGGGCTGCAGGGTGAGAAACTACATTTAGTATTACATAAATAAACGTGTGAGAAGCAGGTTGTGGGAACAACGTAGATGAGATTAAGGAAAATATGGGTTTGTGAAAAGTGGGAGTGAAGAGGAAGCCAAATGTGTTATTCAGTGCTGTGGTAAATAGGCTATGTATTGTAAGCGAAGGGCAGGATGGCCTTCACCCCCTCCTACAGATGCTTGTCTCACACATACAACTCCCACCCATTACCCTCCTCTGCTGTCGCACATTGGTTGTCTGCACAGACTGAAAATGGCCATTAGAGTGTAAATAACTCCACCCTGCTGCTCCATTTATACCATGGTTGTTTGAGTTTCTACATAGATAGAGGTGTTGGCTTTAAGTTGTCAGTCTGCAAAGGTATGCAGCGATCTTAGTGCTTCATTATAAAAGAGGGACTACAAGCCAAACTCATGATCACTAATTTGATGCAGCAGTGAGGGGTAATGAGTGTTTGAATATCTTATGAGGTTACTATTTTTAATTGTATAATTGTATTTAAGAAATGTGGAGCACATTACAAGGAAATGTAGCTATATGTCAGACAAATAATTTGGTCATTCATCCAACAATGTATTAAGATGATTTGAAGTCGTAGTTTATGTTGTACTCTGTTAAGTAATTGAGAAATACACTCTTATGTTGCTGCGTAGATGAAACTGCAATGCCACAAAATGGCTGTTACCCTGCCATAGGCTGTCCTTACAACAGAGCCACTTCAGCCTCCATCTTTGGTTCAGGGAGAACAAAGAACGACAGGGCTGCTGTGCAAACTAGGCTCTGCTAACTGACTTTTAGAGACCATGAAAACCACTAAACGCTTCCTCAATTATAGAATATTGCAATTCATTTAATATCCACACTAAATGTGCAACAATTTATTTTTCAGGAGATATGCTACAACAGGCAGAGGGGCTCCTGTGTCCTTTAAAAGTGGACACAAAGCTACAAAAACAAGAGGAAGCAATGACGACCTTTCCCAACAAAAAAGGAAACCAAACGATTAACACAGTGACATTTTATTTCACAAAAGAAGCTCCATATGTGGACTGAGTAGGTCATATACACTACAAAAATAACACTACACTCATTTCTGTCATCTATCAATGTATTTAAAAAGCAAAGCAGTCGTTAATATACACGTAATCAATGTTAACAATTAAGTGAGCTACTTTTCACCACAGTTAAGCGGTTAGCTTACGTTATTTCTTTTTTAAAAAGACGACAGAGCTAAAGTACCTAAGATGACTAAAAATTGCGTTTTAAGTAGCTCAAAAGCAAAGGATTTGCAGACATGTAGGCAATTCTGATCAGTGTTGTCGAAAATAAAGTTATATTTTCCGATACTTTGTACAGTTTGTATAATTTAGGGCTTAAATTCGTAGTCTCCGAAATCCGCATTAGCTTGAATGCTTCGACGCAGACCAAGCTAGTCCCTACTGCAGTCCTGCTACTACTGCTGGTACCGCGGTTGGTTTAGAAAGCCAGCTAATGTACAGCTTGCGAGTTTTATTTCCAAAAATAGACTGAATCGACAGAAAGATAATCGCATTCAAGCAGCACAAAACGCCCGTCGTCCAGCCTGTGGCTGGTCGTCGCTGACGTGATCTTTCTTTCTCTGTTGGGGAGGCTTTCATTTGTCCTCAATGTGGCTCATCTGCCAGGATGAAAAACGTCACATTTGTCTCGATATACAGAACCGACGCGTTTCAACCGGGGGATTCTGTAGCAGTCCTTGTTCTGGTCGGGTAGCTCTGCGGACAGGACGCTCCGTAACATTTTAACAACTAACACCGGCCTGGTCTGGCTAGCTAGCCGCGGTGTCGACGACGCCTGTTTTGAAAACGTCGGGTGGATTCGTCGAAAATGCTAGAGGACTAAACCGTGTAAAGCCGTAAACATTTATCCCGATTAGCACAACATAAAGACGACTCAAAGAGGCAAACCCTTTACTCCTGTCTCACTCCTCTTGAAACCCAATATCTCCATTTGGCAACTTTTAATTTGCTCCCCCCCTCCTTCTCCTCCTCCTCCTTCTCCCTCTCCCACTCATATATTTTTCTCACTGTCCCTGTTCTGTCTCAGATAGATTTTTCTCTCCGCTCAAACTCTCTTCCCTCCCTGAAGGAAGGGAGGAAGGAGGTTGTGTGTGTTTTTTCCTTGAAATTTTTATCACAAAATTATAATACACTCAAAGGGAAACTCACCGTCATGAAAAAGCAGTGCCTTGTCAACGGGGTTTCCTCGCCATCACCGCACGGGTTGTTGGGGTAGTGCACAGAACAAGGCAACCCAAATCATCCTCAGCAGTGTTTACGACCATCAGAAATTTGAATAGGAATTTTATGGAAAAAATAACCACAAATAATTTATAGACATATTTATATATTTACATTAATTATAATAACATGCATCAATGCCATAATGAATAGCGGATACATTTTCTTAGACTTAATCATTACCAACGGTAGAGGGCGGGCCTCTAGTGTGTGTGCCACACCTTAACGTTGCTCAGGTATGACGATATTACTGTGGGGGGAAATGTTTCTTAGTAAGACCTACCTACTAATCTACACATAATAAACTTTGAAAATATAACTTAAATAAAAAGTCCAAAGTCAACTTCATACTGTGAACTATTTTTATTTTATTCAGATAAAGGCATTTTAATGAATTCTTATTTACATATTCTATTCTATTGGGTAAATATGTGTGTGTGTTTTTGCACTTACAGTATCCTACATTGTATCTGTCTGGTTTCCATAATACAATACAAACTGTACTTGTCGTACAATATAAGTAAAACAACACAAAGAACATGCTGTAACATACAGGCATCATGTATAAACCCAAAAGCGCTATTTATAAGTGATAATAATAGTAAGTAAATTGGTAAAGAAAATAAACAAAACACAGAAAAATGTATTAATAATATTATTGCTATAAATAAAAGGTACATATAATATATAATAACAAGTAAATAAAGTTGTTATTATCATGGTCCAGATCACTTGCCGCCGTGACATGTCCCATACAGCAGGTGGCGGTAAGCTCCATTATTGGCCCGCTAAAGTCACGAAGAAATAAATGCTGTTGTCACTTCCGCAACAACTGACAGTGCAACAACATGGAAGCAATGGCTGAACATAGCCAGGAAACGAGGGTTACCGGCGAAAGTGGCGCAGACAAGATACAAGAGCGGCTTCAGAGGCGGCACCAGGCGAGGGCAGAGGATGCCGAGCGGAAGAAGGAAGCTCAAGCGAGCCAGTCTGTCGCCGAGGAAAAGAGCGGGTATTTCCTCAGTACTTTCAACGCAGAGCGGGCCTCCATCGAGGATCTGCTGTCCAGCTGCTCCGGAGCGGACCGTGCGGTGGTGACCCAAACACTGGAGGAGGCGACGGTCAAAACGCTGCAGCTGCAGAAGTTTCTGAACGACAGCATGTTGTTTCTCACGCAGTACGAGCTGAGACGAGCCCAGGATGCTCTGAAGAAACTCCTCACCTCCTCAGCTGACATCAGAGAGGAGGCTCTGCCCAAGAAGAAGTTTGCCTTTCGAGCTCGCAGTAAAGCAACAGATAAGGTCTCTGCACCCCCAGTGACAGACACACCTACAGTTACTGATAGCACCAAGGTGGATGTAGCTCCTGCAGAGTCTGTGCAGTGCTGCTTCTCCAACATGGACAATGTGTGTATGATAAAGACAGCAGAGGAGATTAATAAACAAGACGTGCTGTTGACTCACCTGACTAACTGTAAAGTGCGTCTGTTTGGGTCTCCTAGCACGCTGCACATGACTCACATTGACAACTGTGAGATCCTCTGTGGTCCCGTGTCAAGTTCAGTATTTGTTGATCACTGTAGGAACAGCACTCTGGCCATCCCTTGTCAGCAGCTGCGGACCCACAACACCACAGACACACAGGTGTATCTGCACGTCACCAGCCGAGCAATCGTAGAGGACTGTCGTGGGGTTGGCTTTGCCCCGTTTACATGTTCTTATCCCACCCTTGATGAGGACTTTATTGTGTCTGGATTGGACCGGCATCGAAACAACTGGAGCCAGGTGGATGACTTCAACTGGCTCGCTGCAGGAACGCCTTCCCCAAACTGGGCTCTCATCCCAGAAGCAGACAGGAAAACCAACTGGGAACTCTAGATTTGAAAGACCTTAACTTGTTAAAGTAACATGTCAAACAATCAAATGTTTAATTTTCAGCACAAATACACAATGCATCTTGTCTGGGTTATTTCACAGTTGCATGAAGGTTTTCAGTAGGTTGTCAGTTAATACAAAAATAAAAAATGTTTCAAAAGGCATTCATGCTTTTAGCTTACACTTGCCAAAAAGACTGAAAAACAAAATGCTAAAAAATAGCGTTTGAATGTGTCTTCATAAAGAGAATGCTCGACTCTTCATCCTTAGATTTGATGCCTATTAAAAACATTTAGTTTCCCATGCAGTACGAGCTGATTCGAGCCTATTTAGGCGGTTTGCACTTTTTTTGGAAGATCCCAGCCAATATACCTTGTAGTAAATAGTCTTTCATTTGTAATGCTGAGTTTGTCAGCCAATGACTAACAAGAAACAAAATAAAACTATTACTACTAAAAATGTTCAGATTAGTAACTATCGTGGTCACATTGTTAAAAAGAGATCTCTACCCAAAAAATAACTGAGAGGCTAATAATTAGTATTGTGTCAAAGTCTTTGAAGAGTAAACTCCTGTGCTGCTGACTAATCATTAATTGTCTTGTTTATTGTTGTTCATTTACTCAAATATTGATATCTGTCCTAAAAGTCACGCTAGAATTTCCAGGAAATCTTCCAGGAAGATTTAAAAAAAAGAGCCTCCTGCTGATACATTCTTACAGATTTCACTGTAGTCATTATAAAAGGCACAATTTCTTTGTCAAAAATAATATTCTGGCGCGAAAAGAAATTCCAATATGAAAATTGCTGTTGTTGAGGGAAAAACATTCTGCTAACGGAGAAACCATTGTCCAATAATTTACATAATGACAAAGCACATTGAAATGTAGAATACTGTTCTGTTTCCTTGTCATTTTAATAATGATACAAACCTGAAACCTATTGTGTAATACATCTACACAGTAACATCCAATATTCATTCAAAAGATTTAAAACCACTCAAACCCTCACGCAAAGAATTAACTTAAAAGCACTCAATGGTACAAATCCATTTACATGTTTATTATTTAAGTGAAGAAGGCCTGGAATGAGCCCAATGTTAAAATGCTGCCGGCGACCATCAACCTTGAATGGCACTGGCTCTGATCTACAACTTGCAACAATATCTTGTCTGTACTCTTGAAAAGTAACTGCCATTGAAATGAGACAAAAATAAATCATATTCCTGCTCTACATGTTTGTTTGTTTCTGGTGTTTCCTAATGATACCATAGCCCTCTTACAAAGAAACACAAATATTATGAAGTAGATCACAATGCATTTTGTACAATTTAAGCACGACAAAGAGTACAAAAGTTGATGTATAGCCTACAGTACAGCATACATCAGTGTATAGAAATAGTCCATATTTCTGTCTGTCCATCTTCTGTGGCAACATTTGTGAACACTACACAAACAGATACAGAAGGACAATATTGAAAAATAAAACTAATAATTATAAATATATATGTAACACTTATCGTCATATTTCTTCATTATAGTTTACATGATTAATTACTCATGCTTAAGAGCAGGACTTGTTACTGTTCACTTAAAATCCACATCTGTATAAGATACATCAGAAGAATTCTGAAATTAAAAGATGATAATACAAAGACAGACTAAGACGAGACAAAACAAGACAGTAAGGTGACATTATGAAATTGCAAAGGGGCTGTGAGTTGAATTTGGCCCATTGTTGTAGCATTGAGAGGAAAAAAGAAAGTGGGACGTTTGGTTTTAAATTTGCATTGTAGCATGTTTAATACAAAGGAAAACTTCTTCATTGTAATCTTGAGTAATTGAAGACAGGAAAAACAGCATTATTTTAATAACCATAAATGTGGTTATAAAACAGTTAGAAATACAGATAAGGCCTGGATTAAAAATCTAATTAGAGAGGCAGCTTTGCCATATAACGGAATTTTGCAGCAACAACAACAATTCAGCTTGTGCAGTAAGCAATGGTGTGGTGAAGTATGAAGGAGTCAGAGAGGCCGTTCAGCTAAAGGCGCGGCTTTTGTCAACATGAGCATCTGACTGAGTGTTAATCGAACTGCCAAGATAATAAGTGACAATTAGACAATACGGTAATTGAGAGCATTTAAAAAGATTTATTGGCTTGTGAAATGATGTTTTCTACAACAATCTTATGTGCATGTTTATTGATGTGTGATTTTTTGATGGGTTTAACTTTTATCCATCAAATGTCTCAGTTTTGTGTTTCTGTGAATGGGTTACTAGGGCGAGTGGTGTATTTGCTCCACTGGGAAGACATCCGGCTTGTGTTGAATGCCAGCAAACTGTGAATGAACATGTTCCATTATTAACTCCACTTTCATGTCCACGGTCTTTGTCAGGCTTCATCTGATGCCATTATAGCTCCACGGTGTGTTCGATCTAGGCACCCATGACCACGTGAACGCTCAAACCAATTATGGCCCTTGGCAACGGCTTACGATCAGGCTCATCTTGTATGCAGGGATTTCTGCAAATTGGTTAGGCTGCTTACAGAGGCTTAGAATGACGTACTGAAACTTTGAGTTTAATCATTAGGATCTTAGGCAATCCTCCACCTTTCCAAGAGAACGCAACATCACGATTAACTCACCTGCGTGTTGGGGAGGAAAAAAACGGTAAAAATTGGGGGAAAATAGCCTGGTGAAAGTGGATGTTTCTGTCACAATGGGAGAGGAGATAGCTTTTAAGAAATAACTTTACTACGCTGCTCCCGGTTTCTCCTGGGTTCTTCATCTCTGCTGTTTTTCTGTGCGATGGATTACAGGCTGAGCTGATTCCTATTTTGCCTTTAGACCAGCCAGAGGAGACCCTGATAGCAAAGGGACCGGGAAACAGGAACTGCAGGTTGGCGTGTTCAACAACACCTTGGAGCTCCTGCTGTTCTAGATCGTAATTTTGAGTATTTTCTTTACTGGGTGAGGACACATTACAGCTTCAACAATGGCTTTGATGTTGGTAAAGTTTGACATGAAGAAGCGAGTAAAGCTCGCTCAGACAATATGGTTCCTGTACTGGTTCGCCGTAATGGCCGGCGTGCTGGTCTTCAGCATGGGGCTGTTCTTTAAGATCGAGCTGCGAAAGCGCTCAGAACTTATGGACAACAACGAGAGCCACTTGCTGCCCAACGTTCTTATATTAATGGGTCTAATAGCCTGTGGCGTCAATGCTTTTGGAGGCAAAGTCTGCTACGACTCCCTGGACCCTTCCAAGTTTATAAAATGGAAGCTCATATTGAAGCCCTTCTTGATGTTCTGCGTGGGGTTCAACGGCCTGTTGTTTGTCACAGCCCTGCTGTGTTTTGTGATGAGGATCCCGCTGCAGTTCACCCTGGCTGAGGGGCTGAAGAATGGCATGAGGTTCTACAAGGACACGGACACACCAGGACGATGCTACATGAAGAGGACCCTGGACCTGATGCAGATGGAATTCAGATGCTGCGGAAACAACCACTACAGAGATTGGTTTGAGATTCAGTGGGTAAGCAACCGCTACCTGGATTTCAGCGCAAAGGAAGTCAAAGAGTAAGTGACGCAAATTCATTTTCACAATACAATACAAAGGGGCTTTATTGGTATACCCACATTTTAAACATAGTATTGCCAATACTGTGAAACGCAAATTCATAACTAAATCCTGCATCATACCCTTTATGAATTTGAGATTAAACGTTAGATATTCCTGTTTTAGGCGACAGGAGAAAGGCTTAAAGAGGTTGACATTTAAGCTGCATGTACTATCTCAGTGTGTCTAAAGGACCCTTTCACCGACCTCCACGGGGTGGTCGGGTCCTTTAGGGGATAGTATAAGTGGATTTCAGGTGAAGGTCAAAGCAGGCCAGGTGCATTATTCCCTTTCGTCCACTGAGAATAACGAAATGATGACAGCAATGAGGACATGGCATTGGGAGCCGTGGGGGTGGAAGAGGTTACTAGGCAGTTTTCTGGATAAAGGTGAGAAGGAGGGACTTGAGGAGGTGATTAGGGACAGAAAAAGATTCAAAGATCAAAAAGGCATGAGCGGGATTAACAGGACCTTGTTCCACTCCAGTGATATGTGGCCTCTTTCTGACAAAATGTTCATATCTACATTGATTGAAGTACCAGATAGGATTGGCAAGGAGTATTGTACAGGGAACAATTTTGAGCACTGGCACATAGTGTTTAATCTTAAGGATTACAGAGTCCACGTCCTTCAGGGTTAGGGTTAGGGTTAGGGTCCTGTTCAATCATCAGAGGACCTGGCAACACTCCAGGGGCAGCACTGCGCAATACAACAATGTGTAGCTTCTATGATCAGTATAAGCACTGTCTAGGACTGCCTGGAAGAAGAGATATTGTCTCACTGGGACATTCGCGGCTAAATAGAGATTAAATAATTATAGGACAGTATTCTTGGAAAATATTTCTCAAAAATTGCTTATTTTTAAGTTTTGAAGAGTATTTTCTTTTGAACCAAGTCCAATCCTTAATATCCTCCAATATCAGTTCAGCCATTTATCCAATTACCTATGTCGAGTTGGTAATTTGTTTTCTGGTTGGGTTGTTTGTCAATAGGATTACTTACTGGCCTGATTTCTCATTAAACTTTGAAGAACAGTGTAACATGGGCCAAGATATAAGTGTTCTTCTTCTTAATAGTGCCGTGACTAGTATCCAGAACTGATCCCTATCCTTTATAGGGTTGTAAGTACTCTGTGTTCTGTAGTAATGCCCAAAGTCTTATCTGGGGTGTTATTTTTGGCTTGTTGATGTTTCTAAACACCACTGATCCATTTCTGACTATCTCATGTCTTAGTGATCCAATCCTACCTGTCTTTCCATTGACCTACTACCATCAATAACAGTTAGCAAGATCTGTGTAAGGCCCTTTAAACACAATTTGAGACATGTTATCAATAAACATTAATGGTTTTAATTCAGTCATTTACTGCAAACCAATTTACAGTAAATGAAAATGAGTCTTGTACACCAGTGATAGTGTTGTTTAACACAAGAAAAAAATAAGGGAATAATATACAATTAACACAATTGAAGCAATACAAACCATTTAATAAACTCGGCAATCATCCTAATTTTGTGATGGTTTAAAGTTTGATATATGCTTATCCTCTTTAACAGAGATGTTACAATTAATTGGCAAGAATGTTGGGTTTGGAGTAATGCATAGCATTGTTACGATTGCCTTAAATACCTTATACTCATTAGATGTGTTTTAATTAGATTATATTCAGTAGTTGAAATAAATAGTCTTGATTAAGGTCAGAGTTTGATCAACATGTATGACCAACAGCAGTTTGGTCTTTTTTTAAAGATTCAAGGGATACTTTACAACCCAACTGAAAATATCTAATGCCCTATACTCATAGTAAAAATGCAATTAACTAGTTCACACATACGTCAATACAGTTTCTGATCTTTAATCCCTTTCACCTCCCGCCAATCTTAATGAGACATTAACGTGGAACTTTGCCTTATCCTCTTAGCCGCATTGGGAGCAACGTGGACGGCCAGTATCTGATGGATGGAGTCCCGTTCAGCTGCTGTAACCCCAGCTCCCCCAGACCCTGCATTCAGGGCCAGATGACCAACAACACTGCCCACTACAGCTACGACCACTACACGGAGGAACTCAACGTATGGAAGCGCGGCTGCCGTGAAGCCATGGTGTCCTACTACGGAGGCTTGATGAACACCATCGGAGCCATGGTCTTGTTGGTCACCATGCTTGAGGTCAGGGCCAGTGATGCACACAACACAAATATTCACGCAAGAAAATTATAATTGTGTTCCTCACTACAGTCTGTTTTGTATTCCATAATTTTAAGTCCCGAAAACCTACACTATCACCTAGCTATCACAAGGACTTTCTCACTAACAATCTGAAATTCAATGAAGGTAGAGAAATTAACCAGACATGGATTTGCCAAACCCACTTGTGAGTCTTCCATCTTGAAGTTTTTCCCTTGTAAAATTGATGCTTGATTATTGTCACATTTGGGTCAAGCTGTCCAAGTACATTTTCTAGCATTAAACCATCTTTGCCTCATTGGCCAAGATGTAACAGGGCTCATTGATGAAAACACCCACAGGTTGTTGACGGTTGTTAAGAACGGCAGTTGGTATTTTCCCTCAAACTCCCACAAGCAGCAACAATTCCACATTAAAAATGTAAACGTTCACAGGTGACACAGGTGACACAAAGTTACTTTGTATCAGTACTTTTTGATTTTATAAGAGATAAAGACTCAAACATCCATGTGAAGTAAGGGGGTCAATTTATTGATGATTAAATATGATGTATCTTTTTGCCAAACAATTAAGTGGGGGCTGAATAAAATTGCTCAGGAGTCAAATGAGGACTAGTAGTATGGCGTGAGATGAAGATCTTGTGCTTAAACATGCTTAGCCTTGGCCCAGTTGGCACATCTGTCATCCATCACCTCCTTTCCTAACTCCGCCTCTGCCATCATCTGTTACTGCATCGTCCATAAAGAGTCTATCCTCTTGACGTTCTGTTAGGTTACCCTGCACCACCTTTGGCATGTACGCACATGCAGCTTACATACAGCATCTCACCTGCTACTCTTTACCTAAATGTTAATCCTACAGCTGTCCTACGGCCGGAACATCCTCTACCAACCTCGATTGTTGTTGTTGTTGTTGTTGTCGAGGTCCAATAATCTTAACTCCACTGCAGTTAAAAGTGATAAACATTTACACATACATTCTCAAAGTCAGTGATAGTCAGTGAGTCCCTGTATCAACTCAACGACACCTCTGTCTGTCCAACAAACAAGCTCTTGTTCTAGATGTAGCTCTTGTTCTGTTCTGAAGCTGATCAGACGCACAGTTGGAAGAATCTCAGATTTAAGAGATGTTACGCAAGAGTCTCCATACTGACACACATAGTGTGCTCAGAGATGGAGCGATGGGTTAATCTACGGGAGGTGACAAGGACAGACACACTTCCTGCAGCTTTAGCTCTCAATCTGATCTGAAGTCACGGTCTTAAATGACTACTTAACGTGTCTAATGATAGAGTTGACCTCAGGCTGTAAATACCTTATTTTTCATAATTTGACAAACAGAAACAGAAAATAGAAAATTAGGGTAAAGGAACAAAATAGTGATACAAACTAAAGTAAAAAATGTATGCTGAATAATTAGGGATAAAAAAAGAAAGAAAAAACGAATTTTCACATTTATTTGTTCTACTTCTTCATGCATTTCCCTCTCACCGATCACTCATACAAACCACACTTACATAACACACATGCACAGAAACATATTCACATAAAATACATCAATATCTAGCTTTAGAAAATGTTAAACACATACATTAAATATACAACACAAAGCCTCAGTTTTCTTTATTATATTGTTAATGTCTATACATTGAGGGATATTATTTATGCAATATAATTTTCTTTCAAAATGTACCAATATATCATATTTAGAACACAATATAAATACAACTATGTACCTTCTTTTACTATGTCACTCACACTGCACTAATAAAAAAAAAAGTTTCTAGATATTTTGATTGTAATCTAAAAGGCCTGCAACTGTAATCTGCTGATTATGTTCTCCATTTTTATTTACTGGAACAATGTTGGCATATTTACGTAAAAATGATCCAAAGGTTTGATCAATCTTCAAAATATGCAACTCTAATTTTAATTTATTAATGTAGTATTTTTTCACCTATGCGTTTTTATTCCTCCGGTCCCTTGACAGCAAGCAGTTGATAGGATATTGTGGTTGCCACAAGATTCTATTTGTACTTATCGTATGATTACAAACAACACCTTTAAACATGTTGCCAGAGATTGCCCTCATCAGAAGAATCTGTGATTTCCTAGTGTTCAGGTGTTCTGATATGTATTTCTCACTGTTTCAGATTGCTGTGACCATCGGCCTGCAGTACATCAACAGCTCTCTGTCCAGCCTGGTGAACCCTGAGGACCCAGAGAGCGAGAGTGAGGGCTGGATCCTGGAGAAGACAGTGGGGGAGACGTTCACCGACATCATGGCCAACATGAAGGCAATGAGCAAAGGTGGCAAGGTGGAGGAGGAGGCCGAGGCAGGGGTGGCCACGGTGAGCTGAGCTAACCCCTCCTGCAAAAACTGACACAACTCCCACCTAAAGAGGAGAGGAAGGGGACAAATCAGATCTAAGCGTTTTTCTACCAACATTCATTATGTCGACACTACCACACACAAACATACTCAGCTATGAACTCCTTTCAAAGTGGACCCCTTTCAAATGGAATCCTTGCGTAAATAATTATATATTCATACATAGAGAGAGATAATGTGTAGGGTGAGTAATGTTGTAATTTTACATTTAGGTTTTTCCCCAACCAATCAAATCCATCTGAGGCTTCAGCCCTGCTTTCCGCATTCTTTTAAAGAAATGTTGGCTCCGTGGGGTTTGGATCTTTACAAAAAAATAAGTAAATGTGATATGTATTGATAAATATCAGATGCTTTGCAATCACGAGTAAAATATTGTAATGTTGTCGGATAGTTTGGCGGGGATGGTGGTTGCTATGCAACCCCCCCTCTCATGGAATGATGGAAGGTATTTAACAGCCCAAAATATATTTTATTTTTGATTGACTTCTAGACGTTGGCTTGTAGCTCATAATGGTAACAAATGATATCCACTCAGCTCTTTTTACACTTCAGTCCGACTTTGTCCCAAACGAAGACTGGATAAGCTCCTGAGATGGAGTAAAATTATCAATTGAATGAATCGGTATGAATAATGCATGAATGTTGCGGCGCATGGTCGATTAGTGAGTCATGGGAACTGGGATGTGAGCCCTGTAGAGAGGCAGGGCCAACTCCAAACCTGTGGAGGGCGACTGAAATTGGCAGCTAAATCTTGGCTCCTGACCCCTGCTCTGTAATCTCAGACCCTCTTTGGTGTGTCCCTTGTGCATTCAGTATCTGTATATTAAGACACATGTATGTAAATTCCAACAACCTGGGTTTCTATGTTTGTACATAGTGTAGAAATGATGAAATATATTTAACTTTTTTAAATAATGTAATTAAGCTAAATCTTTTATTGAAATCCCTGCAAAGTTTTTTCCATTTTTTTTCTTGGCTTTGTGAGTCTGTGTAGAATGAGAATTGTAAAAAGGAATAAAGAATTGTAGAAATGTTATTTGATAGTGAAATAACAACGTTGTATTGTCCCGACCTTGAGTCGCACAAACCTGAGATCAAGAGGCGAGGCATGCTGTGAGTGCCGCAGGGTTCCTGATTAAGTCAATAGGATCAGGCCAATTATGGCATTACTGCTTTCACATGGACATTGGATGACTCTTCACATGTCCAGTGTAAGGAAGGGGGGGGGGTTGAACCAGATACATTCACAAACTATAGAGTGAATGTGTGTGTTTGCAAAGGACTTTTTCATTTCAATCAGTTGTGTGGTGTTTTGATTTAATGCACAATCTGATATTTCTGTGTCTTAAATCCGGTCTATAATGAGCCTTGACATTTAAAGATGGAAAGTAACAAATCCCTTGATCCCTTCAGCACATATGTTGATAAATAGCAACCAACTGTTGATCTCTTGAAACACAGTCCACTATCTCCTAAACACATATCAGGAAACCACTGTGTGAAAGTCAGTGTTTTTTAGCAGATAGGGGGCTAGGAAAATTCAGCTGCAAAGAAGTAAAGAGGCCAACTCTGCGCGGTATTTTTGTTGGAGCAAAGCACATAACCAGCACTGAGTAGATAAGAGGCCTAATCGGCTTTAGATTAGCATGAGCCCCTCAGCCAGGTGAGCTGCTGCTGGACTCACGTCACGGAGTCAGGGACACACAGACAGAGATAAAAAGAGTAATAGGTTAAGTGCAATGAAAAGGTAGGCCAAGCAGCTAAAAAAATGATGGTTTGAGTAACATATGGAATTAATGAATAGATTTGAAAAACGTAGAAACAGTGGTGGAAAAATTAGATCCTTTAATTGAGTGAACCACAATGTAATGGTACACCATTAAATCAAAAGTCCTGCATTCAAAAAGTGAAAGTACAGAGTAAAGTCTTCTCTGCCAAACATATACAGTATATACAAATAAATAAAGATAAGGTATACATATAAAATAAGTTCTAATTTTGCTGCAGCGTATAACTATGGATAATATTAAGGGATCCTATTTCTGGTGCTTTAACTTTTTAACAGTATTTAAATGGAGTTTATGACATAGAGCTAAGTGTGACTGTTTCATATAAGAGTATTTTTATAAATATCAGTCGTTTGATCTGTAACATGCATCGTATTTGAAATGCTCCTATTTTTGTGTATAGTTTTTTTGGAAGTAACTAGCAAAAAGTACACAATTTACTTCCAAATTGTGATAAACTATAGTACTTGAGTACATTTACCAATAAAGATATTAGAACAGTTTTAATCAGTGGTGGAAGAAATATTAAAATATTCCCTTAAATAAAATTCAACGAGAAATATTAGCAAAAATACCTGAAGTACAACAAGTAAAGAAGCCTACTAATTTTACAGAATTATTTCAGAAAATATAATATTAGTAGATTACAAATGTACTGAGTTACTTATCCCCACTGGTTTAAATTCTTCTGTATGCAGCAAACAACCCATTATTGTCCCGACAACAAATGTCATGAAACCGCCTGCTATCAGAGCAACTTCTGTTTGACAGTAAATTGTAAATTTAAGATACATAATTTACCAAATTGCATCCGATGTTGTTTCCAAACAATTATTTTTCATAAGAAGACTGAAGCTTCTCCCACATAGCCCACATCTGTCAACTATCCTGAAAGGAACAGGCTGCAAAAACATCCTGTGTGTCTATTGTCTTCTGCTGCTCTCTGTTGGTGACTGCAGGTAATAAAAATAAAAATACACTGGGTGTGAATCTAATCCATTGAAGATCTCCGACTCCAGCAATAATATAAAATGTAGTTAGCTTCAGTTGAAACTCTTTTGTGATCAACTGTTCTTGCAGCAACCTTTACTCCCAGCCTCTCTTCAAATGTAGATTATTTGACTCCAAATGTATTCTGAACTTTCCCTGCGTCATTGACAAATTGCTGGCATGCATCGACACTTTAGGCCTGTACAAGGTTTCAGTTACATTAGAAGTCCACAGGAGGGTGTCTTTTCATCAGTGATGGTATAACAGGGATGATCACCCCACTGCTGAAAATACTTTAAGATGAAGAGTATGTAATACTTAATACGTAATAAATATTAAGATGAAACACAAAAGACAGAATTGTAATGAAGTCTATTTATAAGTAGTATGTCATCACTTTAATAAGATCCCTTTTATTGACACTAATGATCAAAGCACATCTTCCAGCAACTGAAAACTACATTTAGACAGGATATAAATATTAGTTTAATATTTGATTGATGTGTTGATTCTTTTTTTGATTATTGGATTAAGTGTTTAGCATAAAAATGTGAGACGGAGTGAAAAAATGACATTTATTTCCAGATATCATTAGTTGTATTCAACAAACAGACCAAAACATGTCCATGCAATGAAGACTCTGAAATATCAGTAGTATCGATTACGTTTTTAGGGGTTTTCTTTTTCCTGTAGTGTGTTTTATAGGTTTTTGTGCATGTAAATGGTCTGAAAAGGCTAAAATCCCAAAGTTCATGCCAGAGAGAGTTTCTTTCCCACACACTTACCCCCTGCCTGAAACGCCTCCATTATAGTCCTTTGAAAAGTGACATCACTCTAACACTTGCGCTTCTATTGGCTAGCACTCCAACACATATGCTAAGGGCCGGGACATCTCTAAGCAGTTGACCAATCACAACGGAGCCGGCCAGCTAACCAATCAGAGCAGACTGGGCTCTGGTTTCAGACAGAGGGTGAAAAGAGGTGCTGCAGCACAGGCAGTATGAGAAAAATAAAGACCTTTCTGAACATTAAAACATGGAAAGATGTAATAGTAGAGGCACAAAATACATATGAACCTGAAAAAGCTCAGAATAGGGCCCCTTTAAACATTATCAAATTAATTGTCAATAAATGGTTTCAGATTTTATTTATGGAATTTATGATTAAAGAAATGAATGGCCTACATTAAATCATATGTGACTGTTTTGCATCTAGAATGCGACTAATAGATGAATGTAAAATGTGTAAAATATAATAAAATAAAAGGTAGGCTTTCAACCTTTAGCCTATAGGAGTAGAAACTATACAAGAACAAGCTTTACAAGACCCGAAAAAAGTTATGAATGTTTTAGAGTGATAAGGAAGTAATGTGTTTGGAGTTATACATGCTCTGATAACTGTGGTAACGGGTTGACCTTGACATTTGAGCCAAAGGTCAGGGACAGTGCTATCACATCCCTCTACACTTCACTACAAGCTGAATAAATATGGCAGACAGAAAGAAAAGCAGAGGCAGAAAGTGAGAGAGAGGCCCGTGACTGGTAGATGTGTGGCCTGCTCAGAGGGGCATTGTTGGAGCTATGAGAGGACAATGCACTGCCCCCGCCCTGAATACTCGCCATACCAGCTGATCAGCCATTACCAAAGCTGCTGCTGCCCCGTTACAATTCCTGCTGCTTTCACACACACACACACACACACACACACACACACACACACACACACACACACACACACACACACACACACACACACACACACACACACACACACACACACACACACACACACACACACACACACACACACACACACACACACACAATCAAACACACTTTGCATCCCACTCTGCCTCAATCATAAGTTTAGTCTTACAAGGCAAAATCATACACTGTGTATAACAGAGAGAAACCAAGTGGGAGGCCATGCAGCGCCGGACAAAAGGCTTAAGTCAAGGCATGCATGGGCACACATGTTGTCTCGCCACTGTGTGTGTGTGTGTGTGTGTGTGTGTGTGTGTGTGTGTGTGTGTGTGTGTGTGTGTGTGTGTGTGTGTGTGTGTGTGTGTGTGTGTGTGTGTGTGTGTGTGTGTGTGTGTGTGTGTGAGTGAGTGCACATGTGTGTGATTTACAGCACGTTAAGTTTAGCCACTAGCACCTATCTGTTCCCACTTTAGCAATAACGTTTCTCTTCCAGCCACCCAGAGAGGACCAACGCACACATCACACCTGCTTATTATTTCAGGATCCCTGACAAAAGCCCTGAAAGTGGAAGGGTGTGTGAACAAGAGAGGGGGGGGTGTAGTAGACAGGGTTAGAAGAAGTATTAAGATAATTTAACTGGTAAAATAGCCACATCACAGTGTACAAAATACTTAATCACAGGTCCTTTATAATAAAAGGGCAGCAGGAGTATCAGCATGATTAAAGGGTGATTGTTAGTGATACATGTAAACAGTACTTAACAGAGTTCTTGTTGGAGCTGATTTTAACTGGTCCAAATACTGTTTGTTTAATCTACAGAAACAAATACTTGATTAGTCAATAAACAGAAAAATGAAGCAGCAACAATATAGATAAACCATACTGTAGTCAAACTCAACATGTGTTGCCTAGTTTCTGTCAAATAAATGCATAGTAAGATGATGATGGAATCTGAAATGTATGTGGAGGAAGTGGAAGTGGAAGTTGCACAAACTGGAAATACTCAAGTTCAGTCCTCTTACCTTCAGAGGTCAGATACTCGGTTACAAGTTAAAGTCCTGCATTCAAAATGTTACTCAAGTAAAAGTACAAAAGTATTGGCATCAAAGTATACTTAAAGTATCAAAAGTAAAAGTACTCATTGAAAAGTTGGCCCATTTCAGAATAATATATTATGTTTTGATTATAATTATTGATGCATTCATGTGTTTATCAAAGCTGGTAAAGGTGCAGCTAGTCTTAATGACTAAATTCTGATTTAAGAGTTGATTATATTTCACATCATTAATCCAAAAGTAACCGAAGGTATTAAATAAAGTAGTGGAGTAAAAGTACACGATTTACTGATATTGAAACAATATTTAATAACGTAGCATTATAAGATTAAGTACAGTAGTTTAGTAAATGTACTTAGTTACTTTACACCTCTGATTGCCTTAAAATCAACTTTGGAGAATATCTTATAACATTTTAGTCTTGCTAAATTGTTGTCTCTTTTGTCTGGGCTGTTTGGATAGTATGAAAAGGTGCTTCAATTAAAGTTGCTTTGCAGAATGCATTATGCATTTTTGGTGCTTTAAGTATGTTGATGGTAATATGTATATGTTTAAAGAAGTAGGACTTTGAATTCAAAACTTATAACAGAGATTTTCTACACTATAACTACTTCCACCACTGCTCAAATGTCTTCAATGCAGTTCTTGAGGGCACCTGGACACACACACCCATTTCCAAGGACAAATGATGGACAGTAACAGGTGTACATACCTTTATAGTATATGGTACATACCTAGAGCTGTTATATTGTTATTCTGTGGGCGTAGGGTGTGTGAGAGAGGCAGGGGCTCTGAGGGGACGCGCCTCCTCCCCTGTGATAGCGGAGACGCGCCGCGCGCTCCTGACAACCCACTCGTGCTGCTGCTATACTGTACTGTAATCATATGATAGGGAGTCGATCCCCGCTGCAGAATACCGACACACACCGGGCGGACACCAGCAGAGCAGCCGGGGCGGAGGACACCACACGAGAGCAGGTTTTTATTTTTAAGAAGTGCGTGGAGTCTGTTAGCGTGTCGCCACAAGTGTCAAAAAAGAGCCAAACTCCCCCTACAAAAAGGAACTTTTTCAAACTCTGGACAGAGAGTCGGCACTGGGGGGAAGAAGAGAGGGCATACAGAAGAAACGTTATCCGAAGGACACTCTTTTTCACCGGGACTGATATTTGAGTTTACTCCGCTATCAGAGCGGCGGTCAGCGGGTCGCGGCCGGTGGAAACCCCTGGGGTATTCGCATCGCTTGTCAGGGCGTGTGCGTTGTTTTTAGAAAATATCCACCACAAGTTTTTCATTTAGACACTTTATTGTAGAAGCTAAAGCCATGGTTGGGGAAACAGAGGTGAAGGAGAGACCCAAGTCCAACCCGGACTACCTAATGCAGCTGATGAACGACAGGAAGGTGATGAGCTCCCTGCCCAACTTCAGCGGCATCTTCTCGCATCTGGAGCGGCTACTGGATGAAGGTAACTCGGTTTCTTTTCAGGGAGTTAAACCCCGTTTATTGGAGACTCTAACCACTTGTCACACTACAGAGACAATTACCCTTTTTCTTGACTAATTTGATGGTCAGTGTCATAAAACTGACATTATTGACTCACTTTATTGAAAAGTCATTAACTGCCCGAATTCCTCTCTGGCTCCTAGGAAACAAATGTCATCTCCATCACACCCTGAATGATGCGGACGATAAATTATGAAACTCTTTCATTGTACTTGTTGCTTTTCACTGAATTCACTTACAGAGATGAGGTAGTAAATACAACTTAAAAAACGAAAAGAGATGTGAACCTTAAATAGCATATTTAATGTGTTGAGAGCAGCAGATGAGCACACACACACAGACAGACAGACACACACACACACGCAGACAGACACACACACACGGGCAGTTGGTGATGGGAACAAACAGACAGTTGTTAGTCTTTCCCAGTGACCTAATGCGCAGGCTTATGTGAATGCTGCAGCCCATCCCTGAGCAGGAACGAGAGCATGTCACTGTGTAAAATATTTGATTTGAGGCTGCTCTACATGCTGCATGTGCAATTAATCAATGCCTTTCACTTGTTGATGTCTAACCGTTTTAGTTTTTTTTGCAGTTCTGAAATAACACAATCTCACGGCATTGCAACAGTTGCTTTCAAAGTGAGGTCTTATTTGCCAAACGTCCCCTTTTTAGAATGTCAAGGCCTGTTGTTGTTACTGTTGTTTCACATCAGGATCACCAAGATCCTGACTTTGTGCGCTTTGACAAGTCATATGACGCAGCAAGGTTGATCTCATACCAGACGACCTCTGCAGCCTGACAAATAGGTCAGGTTAACATCTCCAGTCGTGTACATGTTGACGACTGACAGCCGGGCACATTCATCCCTCACCCTTAATAATGTGACACCCTCAGTTAGAATGAACGGCATTGTGCCATGCTCATTTTCAGCCTGGCTTTGTCTTCTGCCTGAGTAATGCGGACAAGGGCATTGTACCAAAAAAGTTTTGCAGGGTAACAAGAAAGCCTGTCAGTCAAACATCTTGACCGGCTGCATGTTTGTGGCATATTTGGAAACACAGTGTGGTGGAGTCCGATCTAAATATAAACCATTGACAAGTTGAAGTGTTGAGATAAGGCCTGCTACAGTCCCCCCCCCCCACCACCACCCTTTATCTCTCTCTCCTTCCTCCACTCTCTTGTTCTTCTTTCACTTCTCATTTTCCTCAATGCTCTAACTGAAGTGTGACAAAAGCCTGCTTGCCTGTGCAGATTTGTTTGTGTGTGTCTGTGTGTGTGTGTGTGTGAATTTTAATTGTCACTCTTAGTCTGTAACAGGTCAGAAGAGGTTATTAGAGGATCATCATTGTCCCTGTAGCTGTGGCTGTAATTATAGCATCCTACTGTAGTTATTATGGTCAGACTTATCAGAGCAGGGAGACATGCCTGTCAGCCTGCTTAGGTCAGATGATATTTGTGCCTCGAGGCAGATATTCTGTCGTGTGTGTGTTGGTGTGAGTTCAAGCCGGGGGTCTGTTGGTATGTGTTGCGTATGTGTTTGTGTAGCGCAGTAGTCAGTTATTATTGTGCCAGCGTGTCATTACAAAGGCATCAGAGGCTAACATAGGTCATTGAGACAACACTAAACAAGCAGACAGCCAGACAAACATAGTCTCATTTATTTAGGATGGAGTTTCCGCACCAAACCTAAGGCAAGATTTGGACCATTTAGGTACATTTTAAGAAAAAATTGCTACAATTCCAACAATTGCCAACATTTTTTGCGATTATTTGTAACTAAATTAATATCTTTGAGTTTTAGACTTAGTCGGTCTGAAAAACACATATGAAGACTCCTAGGAATATTTATTCCAATTATGAAATAATAGCCGATAAATATATTTCTGTTTATAATAGAAAAATTGCTTTCCTAGACAAAAAAAGGTCAATATCAACACACTCAGATACAGTAGGTGGCGAAGAAAAACAAGCGCAGCACGACAAGACATGTCACAATTTGAAATACACGTTTTTTAATGTATATTTTTACATTTGTCCATAAACTCCAGGATATTAGCTTCTTTTAAAAGAAAATAAAGTCAAATGATCTTATCTGTATCGGCCATGAGAAGCAGCTGATATTGGTATCAGGTAAAGAAAAAAACACATCAGGAATCTTCGTTTTTACTGTTGCCTTTTTAAGAGCATATGATTTATCGAGGAGTCTGAAATGTTTTGAAAAATAATCACTAGTTGCAGCCTTACTGCTTTGTAAAAATATTGATGGCGGTCTATATTGATGTTGTAACACTGTCTTCTACAATAAACACTAAAGGGTCGAGTAGGTCAATGTGACCATGCTGACATGTCTGTTTTTTTGAAAGGGTAAAATGTGTGTGTGTGTGTGTGTGTGTGTGTGTGTGTGTTGGACACAGTTGGAAATAGAAATGGAAATAAAGAAATTGTCTGTAATAGAAGAGGCCTGGTTGCAGAGCATTAGGTGGTTAGATTCTACATTCTGGTAACTGTCTGTCTGTCTGTCTGTCTGTCTGTCTGTCTGTCTGTCTGTCTGTCTGTCTGTCTGTCTGTCTGTCTGTCTGTCTGTCTGTCTGTCTGTCTGTCTGTCTGTCTGTTCCACTCAGAGCTTCCTGTAATTCTGGTGACAGTGAGTCATCGTCCTAGTAAAGGACGGTCTGAGGAAACGTGACACTTATGGTTGCTCATTTACACTCAGTTTAATTTTCCTCCCTCTTTCTGTCTTCCAGAGATCGGCAGGGTACGCAAGGACATGTACAACGACACAGTGAACGGTGGCATGTTCAACGGGCGGGACATGGAGGAGCTTCCCGAAGCTGTCGGCCCCGTGGCTCAGCTCCAGGAGAAGCTCTACGTGCCTGTCAAAGAGTACCCAGACGTGAGTGGATAAATACGTGACCTTTGACCTTTGACAAGAGTTTCTGTTTACTTTATCAGGTCATTTTATCTCCTCTTAGTGACAGAAAGGGCTGCTAAATAGTTACTGAGGCTTTTAATCACAGCTTTTCATTTAATCTTAAAGCTGATTTCATTCTGAGATCATCTCTGCTCACACCCGATGATGTAATCGACACTTCCAATAAATCAATAATGAACCCAGGCCAGTGTTTCCGAAAAGATAAAATTGAATATATCACATTGTGTTTCAGTCAATATTCCCAATGACAACATTTCATTGAACACCATATATATTCATGAGAGCTTAGGTGGACTAAATATTTCCCCAAAATATAAAGACAATTGCACCGCAGTGAAGAAACGAGTACGTATCAGCGCCCGCCAAGCACAGTAAAGCGCTCTAATGTAAGTTATGTTGATCCAGATTGAAATGGCTCACATGATATTCTCCGCGCATCAGCTAGCCAATCACTGAATACAATGACAGGCTGTCCTCACTCACATGACAGGAGGTTAACAGGACACACACACTGCAAAATGGTTGAGATCAAGGTTACATTTAGAGAGCAGTTCCTCTTTCTGGATTTGTGTGAGTGTGTCGAGGGTTATAGTAGAGCAAATGTGTTGCAACTAAAGTGAACATTAGTTTAAGCTTGGTCGAAGAGGCTAGACAAATGGTTTGAGAGACAAATGTGAGTGACAGGGGAATGAAACACACACACACACACACACACACACAGAGGGACAGCTGTCTAGTTAATCACTCAGTCTTAGTGACAGATAAGGTTAAGAGAACGGCGCTGTCCTGTTATGCCACCAGCACCAGCCAGCACCCAAATAATAATCTATTTTCGTCTCTGTTCGCAACACATCACAGATGCACAAACATTCACTTGCAGCACATGCAGACACACACACATTGTGAATAGACAGTCTTTGATGTATGTGTGTGTGTGTCTGTCTTCCTCCAGGCCTTTCTCTTTGATTATCAATGAGACTGTTTTTGCTCTTTTTTGTAGTTTAACTTTGTAGGGAGGATCCTGGGCCCACGTGGACTGACGGCAAAACAACTGGAAGCAGAGACCGGCTGCAAGATAATGGTGCGAGGCAAGGGCTCCATGAGAGACAAGAAGAAGGTATGCACAGTGAGAAACACACACAAACACACAATATAAATGCTTTCATGGTCAGTTTCACTTGAGTAGCTCTGTACGTATAGATGTTATCATGTTCGCATCACCTTTACTTAAAGGTTACTTAATAGTTTGAAAGTCTTGTTTTCTGGTCAGGCAGAAGAGAAAATACAAAGCCCTCGCGTGTCTGTACACTAAATATGAAGCTACATTCAAGAGACCTTAGCTTAGACTCAAAATGGGGGGATGCTTGACTCTGTCCAAAAGTAAAAACAGTATTCTCTTCTCTCCAACCAAAGACTCCAGATGATAGAGTTGCATTGATTAGTTAACTAAACTAATGTAGAATTTGTTAACTAATCAATAAGTTTATCTATTGACAAATGATCTCCAACTCTTTTGATAGTCTCACAATGCTGTATACAGCCACTTCAATATAGAAGTCTCTGGAATTTGACTCATTTAACTGAACATCTTTTGGACTAACAAAACAAGCAGCCAAGGGGTCGCTGGAAACAGGCTTAGAAATACCATTACCCAGTGAAACCATAATGTGCCATATTTACACAGCACTTTTTGTATGGGTATAATACTGAGATATAATGTGTTAAATTAGTGTGCATTAGGAAGCTTGAGAAGTTCTGCTTAGCATTTAGCTTCAGATAGAGCCAGGCGAGCTGTTTTGCCCAGTTTCCAGTCCTTATGCAAAGCTAAGCTAACTGGCTTTGGGTTGATTCTACAGATATGAGAGTGGTATCATGTCTTCTTACTCTCTGCAAGAGACCCCAAAACATTGGCAGCAGTTGGTTCCAATTCACTTTAGCAACGTTTTAAAAGTCAACCTTCAGAAACATTTGGTTAAGACAGGGATGCCGTCCAGATGCACTTAATGTGTACTGCCATTACTGTCAAAGGAACAATGTTGACATGCTTCAAATTGATTTCATTTTAGTAATGCAATACCACTCAGCAACAACAAAACAATAAAGATGGGTACATGGTGTTCAGATGCATTTAAGAGGAGCAGCTTTGACCTGGAAGGAAGTCAATAGCAGGCTGCAGACTGAGAAAAATACAAGGATCTATCTATCTATCTATCTATCTATCTATCTATCTATCTATCTATCTATCTATCTATCTATCTCTTCCTCCTCTCCCTTCTCTCCCTTCTCTCCCTTCTCTCCCTTCTCTCTCAGAATGAGTTTTTGGTTGTCAGTTTTTCTGTCCTGGTGTTCGGTCCATCTGTTCCCTCTTCCTCTCCCCTGGTGTCTGCTGTTGGACGGAGTCGGCTCAAGCTTTCCAAACGGCAGGTGGAGCAAGTCCAGCATTCCTCCCCGTTCTCTCTCTCTCTCTCTCTCTCTCTCTCTCTCTCTCTCTCTCTCTCTCTCTCTCTCTCTCTCTCTCTCTCTCTCTCTCTCTCTCTCTCTCTCTCTCTCTCTGAGGGGCGTGAGAGGTAGGGAATGTTCTGGAGAGAGAGAGAGAGAGAGAGAGAGAGAGAGAGAGAGAGAGAGAGAGAGAGAGAGAGAGAGAGAGAGAGAGAGAAGAGAGAGAGAGACACACAGAGACAGAGAGGAAGGAAAACAGAGACACAGTGGGAGGCAGTGGGGGAGATGAGAGGAAGATGTTGACTTTTGGTGTTTTTCAGAATGATACATCTCACTTGACAAAACATAGCCGATAGGATGTCCCAGCATGCCTTACTGAATACACAGAGCACTTCATAATTTCAGTTTGAACTAGGGATGAAACAAACCGTTATTCTCATTAGATATGTTTAAATAACTGATTGTTCCCGCTCTGAAATGTAAAGTTGTACTTAAAGGGGACTTGTCCCGTAAAATGTGTACTTTTTTAGCTGAGAGTTAGATGCGAAGATTGATATTACCCTCATATCTGTCTGTTGAATATGAAGCTACAGCTGGGAGGAGGAGGTTAGCTTAGCATCAAGACTGGAAACAAGAGGAAACAGCTGGTCTGGCTTTGAAGTCACTGCGTTCAGCCAAGAAATAGGTCCAACACATAAAGTTCCGGTAATGTTTAAATAAAAGTAGTTTGTAAGACGGGTTGCCTAACATATTGGAGACAAAAAGTGATCAAAGTTGTTTGGACACACACATTGAGAGGGGGGTTGGATATTGTTTAAATACGCACTACTCAACAGTATGGAAGTCTTCATAGTGTTGCACTAAGTTGTTCACATGAAAAGTGAGAAGAAGAGCTAAAGATTCGTGTGCAGTCTCACTCTTTCACCTCTGCACAGCTGGACGATCACGGCATGGAGTTCAGTGTGAATGTTGGAATTTCAGAAAGTTACTCTCCAATCTGATGTTGGAAAGCCGTGGGGGGAATTGGTTTCTGAAGCTTTTCATCCATCCAATAACCACTTTCAAAGAAGCATAATGGAAGCTTAACCACCCATGAAACCACAAGTTTTCATTTTAATTTAGTTTTATTTTTAAAAGATAAAGAAATCAAGATTCAATTTACTGATTTGGTGAGCTTTAGAGTTGGACTCTAGTAAGCATTTCACTGAGCGAGGCTAGATGTATTCCAGACTTGGCTAAGCTAATGTAACAGCATCTGGACTGTAGCTTCAGATTGAACAGATCACATTGTCATATTGATTTTTCCTATTTAACTCCTAGCAAGAAAGCAAATAAGCATATTTCCCAAAATATAAAACGTGTCTTTTTAGCACATCAGTGCTTTAAGCAAGTATTTTACATGATTAAAACTTAGCGACCTAGCATGCAAACATTTGGATTTAGCACTTATTACAAAGAACTGAGGTCGCCATCAGTTTTGAATGTATTTCATGATGAAAGTAGTGGGCAAAGTCTGTCTGTACAAGATATTCAGACATAAATATCTGAGCCAGTTGTAAATTATAAAAAAAGCTTCTCTAACAAGTTCCCAGAGCCAAATACACTTTCTTAAATTGCTTAATTTGATGAACATGGAATAAAATACAGATTTTTAATTGTATTTGGAAAGGAAAGCTATCCAAAACAGACATTTACAAATCTAACCATGTTCACCTGTTTTGTTCTATTAACTAAAGGGAAGGAGACCAACAAATACAACCAACAACAGGGACATTATTATTATTTTTGACTTAATAAACTACTATAATCATAGATGCTGTGGTCAAAATCTGAATTTCAATTAGTAGACTATTAGGCATTAGTTTGGATAAAGTGTCAGTGAGAAAAAAGGGAGTGAATAGATAAGGAAATAGCTAAGCAGAGTGTGATTTGGGGAGTGCCTCCTTTAATAAAATGCAACGTTAAACTTGAAATCAGTGAAAAGCAACGAGTTACACAACCTTGAGCCTAGTGTGTAGTCTGAGGCCATCCAGAAGATCAAGCCAAACTAGAAGAAAAAGTGAAATCCTGTCCTCTCACTGTGCCAGTCATGAGCTTGTGTGGTGCATTCAAACGGAGCTTTAAAAATGCTTTTTGTGTTTCAGGAGGAGATGAACCGAGGGAAGCCCAACTGGGAGCACCTCAGCGAAGATCTCCACGTCCTGATCACAGTGGAGGACACACACAACCGGGCCAAGATCAAACTCCAGCGGGCTATCAACGAGGTCAAGAAACTTCTCGTGCCAGCTGTGAGTATCAGTGCGAACCCCTTCAGTGTCCCATATTATGTTCTGGACCGATGGAAAAGCTGCGTGTGACTAGATGAGAGTTCACTGTGTTGGTATGCATGGAAGGGGGAAGGGGATTGTCAGTCCAAAAACTGTGTGTGTTTGTGTCTTTTTTTTGTGTTTTTGTGTGTGTCTCTGTGTGTATGAGAGAGTATGTGTAAGGGGTTAGGGTAATTAGGGAACACGCATAAAGGGGTTTCCATAGTAACCCCGGGTTGTTTGAAAGGCTGCGGGAATGAATGGAGAGTCTGTTCACTTGTTCTCCCCACTCCATCACTCCTTTCACTCGTTCACAACTCACTTCATTCCCAACTACTGGCTACAGTATTCCTTTTTCTCCCTGTTTTTTTGTCATCCACACAAAAGGATATTTTGATTGCACTCCTCAACATTTCTCACATTCTACAGCCCACCTACGTCCCCCCTACGGACATACATGCATGAACGTGATGACAAATAATAACGCATTGCTTACATAGATGCAGGAACTGTCTTAATTATCCCGTTAGACGCACTAGCACAAAAGCTCATATTGCGAAAATCACAAGGCACCTTCCTTTTCCCCCCCTTTGCATTATTCACGACAATAGAAACTGAATGAATAGACCGGCAGGGGGATTTCTATTATAGCAATCAGCCGTCACTTCCGCTCCGGTCACAGCACGGGGTCGGCCAACTCCAGAAGTTAAAGGATGTAAGAAATATCTGTGGGCAATCAGGAGCTGGACACCTGTTAATCTTTTTTTGTGAATGCGTGTGTGTGTGTGTGTGTGTGTGTGTGTGTGTGTGTGTGTGTGTGTGTGTGTGTGTGTGTGTGTGTGTGTGTGTGTGTGTGTGTGTGTGTGTGTGTGTGTGTTGTGTGTGTGTGTGTGTGTGTGTGTGTGTTGAGGGTATGGTTAATGTTATGTGTTAGTTTAACCCAGCCAACCTTGCTTTCCGACTGTAAATCAGTCAAGCTTTTCACCAAGCTGTAACTGGAGCTCGGAAGTTAAATATGTCCTGTGTGGTGAAGTCACTGTATTCAAGGACTGGTCAACTGCATTTCAGACAATGACATTTGTTTACATGCACACTAATGTTACACTATGGTTACGAACATGATAGATATTCATGTTGCAAACAATCCAACTGACATACGGTTGAGAAGGCTGGGGTTGATGTACATGCTACAAGAAAAACATGTGGTCGGAAGGAAAACACACTTTGAAACATTATGAAAAAGCTTTTTTTTTACAAGCTTTTTGATTTGCACAAATAAAGCATTTTGGACCTGGTTTTAGGAACAAAAGAGAGAGGCTGTGTTCCCACGGTCTAACAAATCTGCCAGAACACTTTTAAATAATTGGAGTTGTGCATATCAAAATTTGTCTGGGAATATTATGGAGATATCATTCTTTTTACTGTTTTATCATATTAGAGTAAATATATTTTGGTTTTGGGCTAAAAAATAAAACAATAAAGACATCATCTCAGAATTTGAGAAACTGTGATGGACATTTTAAATTTGTTCTGATATATCATAGCCCTAACCATGATTTGATAAAGCAAATCAACCTTGTAAACAGCCTTGTAGGAATATTGTTTTTGATTTTTCTAGGGCAAAACCTGAAATATTTTGTGCATGTTGTGTTAATATAATAGAAGGCTAGTGCAAACACAACTACGTCTTCCCCCTGACTTCATTATTTGTTCCTGCATAGTGTAACATTTGCTGACTTTTTGACTCCCACAAAAGGGAATTCATTCACTTGTCAAATGACTGAATGACTGTCCTTGCTAAGTAAGCTGATTGTGCTGTTCTGCTCTGGTGTAGGCTGAGGGGGAGGACAACCTGAAGAAAATGCAGTTGATGGAGCTGGCCATTCTCAATGGGACCTACAGAGATGCCAATGTCAAGATGTGTAAGGATGACATCATAGTAACTTGTGGAGGAGGGTTGGTGGGTCTGGGTACAGGAGTCCACTGTACATATGAACAATGCCTTTGTTTTTCCTGGTAAATAGACTGTTTGTCTTCTCCTCTTCTTCCCTGTCTATTGTTTGTGTGTGGGTGTGTGCATACTTGCATTATTGCAAATTTGTGTGCTGCACAGCCTGCGCTGGCTTCCCTATGGGGGCACCTCAGGCGCCTCGGCTCATCACAGGTCCGACGTCGTGCCTGCCTCCCTCAATGCGCAACTCCGCCCAACTCCCCACGCAGACCATGTTGCCTCTGATTCGTCAGATCCAGAGCTCCGCCCTCATGCAGGGAGCCAATCCGCACCAGGCGCTGGTGCAGCAAGGGCCTGAATCTGGAATCATCTACGCGCCCTACGACTATCCCTACACACTTACGCCATCCATATTGGAATACCCGATTGACTCAACTGGAGTTTTAGGTACTTAGAAAGAAAAAGTTCATCATTTCATATAGAATCAATGGATGTATTATGAGAACTGGATACTGGCCTTCAATGGAATTTGCTTACCAATCGCATACGTCAACAACAACAAAACTAAAACCTAGGACGCCAATTCTTCGACCGAACATCAAGCAATATTTTCATTATTGATGATGGCTAATTGTTGTTTGAGTTATTTACAGTCAGAGTTGGATAACTGAAAACATGGTATTCAACAAGCTATTTCAATTTGGTCCCGTTCTATGACAAATGCAGGCTCATTAGTAAATACTGCCCCACATCTGAGTATCTCCACTTGAGGCTTGAGAACTACCTTTGCATTTTAAAGCATGTCAATCAGAGCATCGCTAACATCAAAGCATGTAAATATGTTCTGGTAAATCCAATGTGTGAACCGGAACATGTGCATGCTATATCATGGCATCAATGCTAAAAAAGGGCACCTTCAATTCAACCCATTAACTTTGAAAGTGGGTTCTATGTGACTTACACCAACAGTGAAGAACGAGCTGTTTCATTAATGTAGATGATTTAAAGAATTTGCAAAGTTAGTTAAATATCAACCTTTTTTGAGGTTAGAGTAAGAGCCACGGAAAATATGCTCGTACGTCCCTACATGCACAAAATAGTTTCTTACTTCTGAAGTAGCCAACCTCGAGCGAAGACCAAAGTTTTAAGAATCTTGACAGCCGTGATATTTTCAGATTTTGTACCATGGTTTGCAACTGGGACAATTTGGAGGCCAAATCCAGCTCTTGTAATACATCCGGATAAAATGTATAAATGTATACTGAAGCTAATTGTTGGGCTAACAGTCCCTTCTTCCTGTGTTTTCGCAGGTATGGCTTTCCCAACCAAAGGCTAGGGCGATAGCAACCCTTCCTAGCACACTCAAGGACTGGCTTGCAGAGACCCCTCCCCCCTCCCTACATACTTGTCCCACATAGCAAACACTCAAAGTTTGCTCATACTTTAGGATGACAGACAGTCATTCTGTAGTCAAGTGTCCATTCCTGTTAATTTCCTCTTTGTATTAGCAGACTAGTGTTGTGGTTTGACAGCTATTTAACTTTTTTTAATAGTTCAGCTTCCGCTTGTAATTTTAACACATTTTAGTGAACCCATAGATATTTTAGCGCCGCTGTTTGTGATTTAATATAAGCTTATTTTAATCACAGAGCTATAAAGTGACTTTGCTTACAGCTGATGTTGAATCTACTAGTGAAGCTTAGTGAGAAATTAGTGGTTTGGATTAATATTTTCTTTAGAGAACAGAAGACCACAAAACAACAAGAATTCTGTGTCTCAGAGAAGCAAGATGTTTTCGTTCTTTTTTACTTATTTTTCGCCCTCAGCCTTGAACACTTTGTAAATTCCTGGTTTCACTGATGTTGGTGCCATGGGTGGACTGTTTGATGTCTTTCTGATGAGTAACCTTCTGTGTTCTGTTTTGGCGATGTCAATGGCTGTTAGCAGGTGCCATGACCACTAAGGTACGACGCCACGACAAGAGAATCCATCCTTACCAAAGGGTAGTGACCCCAGACAGAGGTTAGTTAGCTCACCAGCCACTTTATGTGTATGTGTGTGTGTGTGCGTGCATGCGGACCAATGGACCAATTTCAGTTTACACTTGTTTGTAGAACCGCATGCCTAAAGTAAAGAAAAAAATATCAGGCGCAAATGGTCACACGCTGAAGCAGCTTCAGTGTAAAATGTGAAACGTTTTTGTTGCAGTGAAGTGAAATAAGCGAGTAGATTTGGGAGGAACTATGTGAGGGGTGACAGCTGCGGCGTTATCTTCACTCACCCTGGTAGATAAACTGGACGGCTTGCAGGCCGGGACCCTCTCAATTATAATGGATCGCTCCGTTCATGTGACTCAGTCCTTGTGACTATGGAGTCCTCTCTCAGAATTTTTTCGTTGTTGATGTTTTTATCTCTTCGGTACTATTATTTTAAACCCTGCAAATAACTGTGGGAAGTTTTATTTATACCCAATTTCATTCCAGTAGATTGCCACAAATGTTTTTATTATTATTAATTAAATCCTGTGTTGTGCCCAATGACTATATGACACTTAAAGTAACAGTGATTGTCTTTTTTTCTGAAGGTCATCTAATTCAATATGATCTTTGGTCTTAACTACTAAAACACAGCGTGTGATAACTACTGAGGTCTGTGTTACAAGCTCTTTTGTATAAAATACTGTTGTTTGTGGTCTTATCAGTCGCCCACTGGACTTGATCATTGGGGCTGTTTACATCTTTCATATATTTCCTAGCCAGAGTGGTGCTGTTACCATGTATTTAGCTGCAAAATAAATTTGTATATAGGGATTTTAAGGATTTAAGTGCTTATATGAAGCTTATCGAACAAGATCGCTTTGGAAATAGTATTTTTCTTTTCTTTTTTTTTTTAGTTTGTATATTTTTATTTTTGTTTCTACGATATGCTTTTTATAGATGAAGTGTCTCCATGTAAACTTCAAACTTTTATTCAAGGTGTGTAGCTACTACTGTTTTAGTCACCGCGAAAGGTGGCAATGAAGGCAGTGTTTTGCTCTGTCTATTTAAGACGAGGTGACCTTCTCAATTCACAGGCCTCGTGACTGTTTTATGCAATAGAAAATGGACTAGCTAGCTACGATATATGTGTGTGTGTGTGTGTGTGAGAGCGGTGGTGCTCTTGTTGTACATGATGGACAAAAAACACTAAAAGGCAATAAAGATGACTATTGAAAAAAAAAA